>NC_139219.1:126565465-126690465 GCF_055691185.1 Crinia signifera | reverse complement strand
TGTAATGAGCATAAAGTTAATAGTAGTACTGAAATGGTTAACTTGCAGGTATGCAGTATATAGCATTTGGGTACATATGTAGCAGATAATTACAGCCAGGTTTACAAAGGTGTTTGATGCAGGTACTTATCGTATCCTTGTAGCTGCAGTGGATACAGTAGGGTGTTGAGGTATCTGAAGCAGGCTTGAAGTTTGCACAGCATGCAGACTAATAGCTGTTGTCTGTGAGGTCTTGGCGACTCTAGCACTGCAGGTGCTATATGCAGACTATTGACAGGTCAGGACTCAGCACCTTAAAGGCCCCCATACATTATGCGTTTTGGGCACGATTTCACCCGATTCGGATGAATCGGGCCGTGAAATCGGCCCAAATTGCACTTGCAGACACCCCCTCCGATCCGATGCGCGGTCCCGTGCGCATGGGGTCGGACGGGCTGCACATAAGATTTGCTAAATCTTATGTGCAGCCCAGCCCCAGAGCCGTGCGGGGGATGACAGCGGGCGGGGGATGCCGGCTATAGAGAGCCGAGCAGGGGGAGGCTGCATAGGGAGCCGGGCAGGCGACACTTGAAGCTGTTGATGTGGGGTGACAGCGGGAGGATGACGCTGGCTGCCGGGCAGTGGCGTGAGCCGGGAGGAACAGGTAACTTGAAAAAAAAAAAAAAAGCCCATACGGATGACTAGCAAGCCATTGATTGGCTGAGACCTCTCTCAGCCAATCGCTGATTGGCTGAGAGAGGTCTCAGCCAATCAATGGCTTGCTAGTCATCTGTATGGGCTTTTTTTAACTTCAAGTTATCTGTTCCTCCCGGGACGGCTCCAGCCATTGGACGGCTCCAGCCGTTGCCCGGCAGCCAGTGTGCGTCATCCTCCCTGCCCGGGGCCCTGCTCCCGCTGTCACCCCACCACAACAGCCTCCTCCTACCCGGCTCACTATGCAGCCTCCCCCTGCTTGGCTCTCTATTAGCCGGCATCCCCCGCCCGCTGATGTCCCCTGCATGGCTCCCTCCTCCTGCAGCTCCCCGGGGACTGCATATGATGAATCCATGCGATTTATCATATGCAAACCTTGGCACATCAAGTGCCTAATCGTGTGTCCCCCTCCCGGGGAGCTGCATGGTGAAATCAGGTCCGACTTGTCCCTAGGACAAGTCGGACCTGTCTCTTAAGTCCTTAAGTCTCTGAGCATCTCTAATGAACCACCTATCTCTGTTTTCTAATATTGAAATATTGCTGGGCTAGCCATGTCTTCCCCTTCACTAGTTTTTACTAAAATGTGGTACATGCTTGCATACTCAGATTTTATGCTTCTGTTTTCAGTCTTACGGCGGGATACTCTAAACCAGAAATGCTGTAAAAATCCAGTTAGCAGCTGGCGATTCCCCTTCAGAAGTCTATATGCTCCTTACTGCAGCGCTGTGTGAGGGATCAGTCACGGATCCCTCCCAGCATGCCCTGCGTCCAGCTCCGGCACTCTGAGCATGCGGACTCCTGGGTCTCAGACCCGGAAGTCCAGCAATCCCTTGCGTTAATAATCCCATGTTAAAGCATATGCGTTTATTAACAATGCGGTTCACGGCGAAGGGTGGTTAGAGAGCTGTGGATGTTTATATATGGCTAACACCATCCTTCTGCTTCTCGTGTGTGCTATTGAAAAGCAGTGAACATTTGAGTGACAAAACAGATTATGGATGGGATGTTCCAGCCCCCTCGCCAGGTGCTCGCCGTATTCTATGTTCTGGGGAAATCCTCGCCATCTGAGAGCTGCGAGGATTCCCTGGAACGGCGAGGCTCGCTGCAAATGCAGGGAGCACGCTGCATATAGTGGCGAGCCTCGCTGTTTTGACGGCCGCACTCACCGTTTCCACCTTGCCTCAGGGAGCAGGTGAGGTGGAAATGGCAAGTGAGGGGAGAGCATCGAATGCTGATGGTGGGCTAATGGCACTGCTCGCCGTCAGCTGCCCCCCCCCCTGCATTGAATGTGCCCCATAATGACCCAGCACAATAAATAAAATCGCCTGTGCAGATTAAACAAATCCGCAAAACCTAGGCTGCTGTTGGTACTTTAAGACTGGATTTGGGAACTACTGCTTTATAGCATTTGTTTGGGACATTAATAAGCCTTGCAACCCTCCATCTTAATTATCTTAATTGGTGGGTTACCAGTGTCACAAATACCCTGGTTCAGGGACTCAGAATATTTCAACCAGGCTTAAACATAGAAATAGAACCCCGTTTACAGTGACGTGTGGACAGGTAACCCTGGGACCTGTTTACTGCATAGGGAGAGCAAGATTCCCAGCTCTTGTGTGCAGTGTGAATGGCTCTTGCCCAAGCATAATTTAATCGGAGACACAGTGTGAATGGGGTCTAACCTGGATTGGAGCATTGTTTCAGATCCCAGGTCAGACCCATGGTTTCCGGGCTGAAAATGTTTATTACCAGGAACTGAGGAGGCTAGAAGCTGTTTTTGAACAGCATAGCCTCCTACATCAGGTGCAGTATGCTAGTGATATTGCAGCTGGTTTTTCAACAAATTGTTACAATACTTATACCTCAGATAAGGGGTTAAAATAAAATCTGGCTTTCTCCTGTGAGCACTATTTATAAAAGTACTTAGGATGATTAAACTGTCACACTAGTGATTAATGGACAGTGCTTTTGCTGATTTGTCAGCTCTCTCAATTTCAAAATTCAATCATTTTCTTTTGTGTGGAGAGCCTGCAGGCCTATAGAACTCTTACCTCCATAGTTTGACTGCAAGGCTTTCATCAGACCCACAACTACTAGAACCAGATCACTGCAGGCCTCTTTCCCTTCAACTGACATTTTTAAGCTCACTTGACATTATTGATGTACTAATGTTTCATGCAGTTAATGAATATAGATTCCTATAAATTTTTTGTATGTTAATGTTTCATTTTCTAAACTCTGCAAAGAAGCAGACTTCATAGTGTATAAAAATGGTTGATATTTCTGGACTCCTACCCTGTGTTGGTTTCCTTAATCAGTGTCCCTGTTAAGGGTATACTCTTGCCCTATATTATCTTTACAATGTTTCTTTGCATATTGTTGGATAATAATTCACCCTCTTAACTCATTCAAGGTGTTCAATGCTACTTGATTATTTATGTCAAAACAATTGGGACAAAGCAAACATGTTAATACTTCATTTATCAGCATGTGGCTCTGTGGGTGTGCGTATATATGCATGACTACATGTTGTAATACCCCCAGAGATTTACTGGGGGCTACTGTGTTTTTTCATAGCTTCCTTTTTCAAATTCACGATTTCATATAATTAATTCTATGGTTAGAGTTTCTGTGTTACGGTTTCCACACAGTGGGACAGATTTATTAAGCCTCAACAATGGAGAGTGATAAAGTATCACTCAAGTGTGTGTGTGTGTGTGTGTGTGGATATATAGATATATATTATTCTCTATTTCAGTCTGTCCTGTTATAGTCTAGATGTTGTACAAGCAAAGTGAAATTGATGAGGATTTTGCCAAGGGTACTGTAATCTTTTTTTTAAATTCCGCTATGTAGGCTGAATATAACATTATGGCCACAGAGGAAGCATAATAATGTAAAGACTGTTACAATAGCAAGAGTACAAACCCTTTAATCCGGCGTAATCTCTTGCATTGCTAGGGATTTGGTTATCATTTTTAAAATCAACCAGCTGATTATGTAAAATAAACTACAGTCTAGAGCAAAATGCAGAGGTTTGTACTGGGGGGAGCAAGTTCTGCTTACTTGCTTTGGGCAGCATTTTTCCCTGGTCTCTCAGGTCCATTATGTTGTTGCCCTTTCAATATATTTGACACAATTGACATATTTTTCTACCAAGTTTTATTGGAATGACCTTTTTAATTAAAAGAGCACGCTATAGATGCTTGCTGTGTGACACCCCCCCCCCCCCCCCCCATTGCTTCTTCATAAATTTAGCAATATAACCAGTAAGGGCGGTTTCACACACACCGGCTCCTGCCGGACGGCGAAATCCCACACGGCCAGGAAGCCGTGCTGCACACATCAGTTTAGAATGGAGGGGATGGCCACAGTCCGGCAGCTGTCCCTTCCAATGGCGGGATCCGGCTGCAACCAGACGGCCGGGCCGTGGCCGTCCCGTGTGAATGGACAACTACTGTGCATGGCACGGCTTCCTGCCCGTGCGGGATTTCGCCCTCCGGCAGGAGCAGGACAGTGTGAAACAGCCCTAAGGGTTCACTGTCACATTTAGTCTATCCATTGGTAAGAGTATACTTTTAATAATATATATTATTGTATATTATTAAAGTAGACTAGTCAGCAGAAAACATACTCTTGAAAGTGGAGAACTTCTAGTCATGCCATGCATTGAACAGGATGCACAAGCCGCATCTGCTGATTATGCGGCATGTTTTCTATGTGCGACCGTGGCTGTATCTGCATATGAAATGTTAAATTGGCGGTTTCCAGTGTACACTGTAACGTAGCTTAAATATGCAGATTCAGCTGTGGTGCATTTTAACGGAAGTCGCATTGCAGAGTGTCACTTAGCACTTCTGAGTCACATGGCACCCACATGTTGTGCCACATGGCACCCATTGCGCACAGATTATAGGTGTGTGTCGAAATTCAATACATTCAGATTGTTGTGTTAATGATCATAGTGCAAAAGAACTAATTTACTAAATATACTATTAAATAAACATACTGAAGAATCTCTACATTTCATTTTACATGATGCATTTGAAATGACAGGAGATGTTTGTACTTTATCTCTACCCATGTCATTTTAGAATGAATGTTTATTTTAATATTGATTAACCCTTTGGTTTTCCATTATTTCCTCAACAGAGATCAGCAGAGTACGAAAAGACATGTACAATGACACACTAAATGGCAGCAACCCTGAAAAGAGAAGCGCAGAACTGCCGGACGGTATTGGACCTATTGTACAGTTACAAGAGAAACTTTATGTGCCTGTAAAAGAATATCCAGATGTAAGTATGTTCTATATTTGGTCACTTCCCCTTTGAATTGTTTGTTTACTGGTTATTTATCCTGCGTGTATGTATTCCACAGCGTATTTGTCCATTCACATTAGTCTCTGCATAGGTGATGTGATTAGTACGCCAGTCAATTTGCCTTAACGATCTGTGCTGAGCCATTGATATATTTAAACCTGGACTATCGTGCTGCCTTGAGGACCGCATTTCGGAACCTCTGGCTTACTTACACATTTTAAATCAGCTTTACTTGCAGTGCAACATAGTTTCACCAGGTTTTTCTTTTGCGCCTACTCTTAACTCTAAGTAAAAGCCATTTCCTTCCTGGGTCTCATTTGTTTCTGTGCTATGGCACTGGTAAAATGTGCTTATCTGCATTTTTAAAATGGTACTTGAGGCATGTTAATGTATGTTAGGATTTATCTGAAAGTTCAAGCACTGTGCCCACAACACATCTTTATTAGTCATTTTGGTGAAAACCCATAGGCTGTATGTGGGGGGTGGGGCTGCAGCACAGTTCAAAATTCAAATTGTCTAATGCAGGCATGTCCGAACTATGGCCCTCCAGCTGTTGTGAAGTCCCATCATGCCTTGCTTCTGTTTTGCTATTAGGGAATGTTAACCCTTTGACAAGGCATGCTTGGATGTGTAGTCTCACAACAGCTGGAGTGCCATAGTTTTGACATGCCTGATCTAATGAATGCTACACTCACATTGATGTGTACCATATATGTTAATCTAGTTTACCTGTTCAATCCAATTTTTTGAGATCACTAACTTGGTTAAAATTTAAGTGTTTTGGTTTTTCACCTAATGTGGCTATTAACAAATTACCAGTTTTCCTTCCATTTAAATAAAAACCCCACAATATTTAGTTGCAGGTTATTGTCAAGTCTTGACATTAACAAATAATGATCACTGATAGTGTGCAGAATGGTAGCCTAATGATGTGTCCATTTAAAGAGTCCCTAAAATAGATTTGGGATAGAATTTTTGGTACTTGTTTAGTTTCATGGCGGCCGATATATCGGATGCGATATTGGCCGATATATCGGCCGATCCGATGCAATTTTTTTTCCTGTTCATAACCCCACTATCCATTACGCATGGAGTTAAATTTTATATAGTGTGGCAAGAGCAGTAATCCGCATCCGCAAGCCATGCTTTGGGCTCACTGCGCTTGCCACACTATATAAAATCAACTCAGTGGATAGTGGGGCTATGAACAGGTAAAAAATTGCATCGGATCGGCCGATATAGCATCCTATATATCGGCCGCCGTGAAACTAAACAAGTACTGAATTTTCCAAGCATGAAATAGGTTTCCTTTCTGAATTTTTAATGCAATATCCCATATATATTTTTAATGTTTCTAATGCGGAAAAGTAGCCATATAATTGTACTGCCACATGACAAAGGACAGTAATTGGTCATGACAAATATAAATAAATGAAATATATATTTATATTGTACACTGCTTCTTTGATTTCAAAGTGTTGAGAGAAATGTCTGTTCCCTTAATGATTGAGCAAAGATTATTGGCGTGATCCAGAGCATGCGGAAACATTTTCGTTTTAATAGCTCATGAGGGATGCACCGTGGATGCATAAACACCATATGAATGTGCACTGTAAGGGTCCGCATCATGCAAAGTTGATTTGCTTATAGGTACTACTTTTAATATAGTACAGGTTGAGTATCCCGTATCCGTGCATCCCTTATCCGAATTATTCCAAAAAACGTGGTTTTTGGAATCATTCGAATTTTTTTATTTTTTTAACCCTCTTTTCATACTTACCAAGTCCCAGGGCGTCCAAAGTATGCCTCCGGCATCTTCTCCAGGGTCTCCAGCGGTCCTAGGAATGCATTGGAGACCCAGAGAAGATGCCGGAGGCCTGCTGTGGACGCCCAGGGACTGCGTGGACGCCGAGGGACCACCGGACACCATCAGGGGACAGGTAAGTATGGTAAAAAAATTATTCCAAAAAACAAAAAAATTCCCCTATCCGGAATGCTCGTGGTCCCGAGCATTTCGGATAGGGGATACTCAACCTGTACCACCAATTGGTCTGGTGCTCTACTAAAAATCAAAGTTACTGTTCCTGCCCCCTTGGAGCTTCTATTCTAGATTCATGAATATACAATCTTGCAGAAATTCTAATGTTAATATGTTATAATCCAATTAATTTTCCAGTATTTTTTTTGAGTGTGGGAGGAAACTGGAGCAAATACTATTGAAATATAGGATCTCAATAGAGAGCGGCTATGACCACTGGGAATTGAACTCTCAACCTCAGAGCTGTGAGGAAGTGATTTTTTTTAAGCACTACACAACGTTGTTGCCTGTATAGAAATGAATATAAGGCATGGTAGTAAATAGCAGAACCTTTTTGAAGCCGTGGGTTTAATAAAGTTGCCTTAATAGTCTTTTAACATTGAAATTCATTTGCATTTATTTACTGCACGATTTCTTCTATGAAATGAATAAATCTTAAATTATAATCATGGCTTCAATAAAAAAAAAAAAAAAAAAAAACCTGTTAACGTTGATTAATGCAAAATTCACTACTGGTTTTCCTCTGTGGCTCCTTAGTCAAACTCAGGAACTCAATAATTATCACATCTAAAGCACCAAGTCCTTGGAGTATTGTGGAGCTCAAAGGGCAGCAGTGATAAACAGCTTCTGCATACTTTTTGACCAATTTCGTTAAAATGTTTAATTAGTGCAACAAAATGATGAACCTGGGGATTAATTGCACTTTGGGGAGCTTACTAACTAACATCTAGATAATCATTACTGAATATGAAAATGCTGAATTGATATGGATAGAACATTTCACTCTACATGTCAGTACTAGACTCTACTGTGCATCTGAGTTTTAGAATAGCCTTTCAAATGCTTGCTTACACAGGTAAATGAAACATTGTTATTGTACAATTCAAAATGAGCTTGAAGCGAAATAAACTCAAATAATAAAAGACCACATTAAAATAGTGGTGCCATATGGTAATGGTGCTTTCCAAAGAGAAAATAAATTGGGTGTGGATTAGATCAGACAATATCTAGTTAGATAGGCACTAGGCCTGCAGTGGCAAATGTTAGACATGAGTAATTCGGCTGTTTCAGCCAACACCAAAAGCGTGTGGACACCTAATTAGTGAAGCGCGTACATGCCAGGTGCCTCACTCAGCTATGCTTTGCACACTTTACCATCCACGTGGGCTCTGATTAGGAATACTAAAGTATTAAAGAGTCTGAAAAAAAGTCATGTTGACCTTTTTGCTTATGTTGTCATATTCCGTATTGACCTTATTTAAGTTGACATATTGATCGTCTATATCTTGACATTGTCTGTGAGCTATCTTATACCAAGCACCACATAACACATTTGATATCCAGAGATATAAATATTTTTCTATAGCTGTAATAGAAGTAATTTAACAAAGTAGCCTCATTCACATTGTGTCTTTCTTCAGTTTCCATATGCCACAATGAGGCCTATAATGTGATCATTTTAAGTGGAAGTGAATATTTATGGTGTAATATATGGGGAGTGAATATTTGTCTCAGCCAGGGACAGGAGTGCTAAGAGAATCTACAATCTCGCACAATTGCTAAACAAAGCATCAGAAGGGGTTGGTTTCCCCGAAATCCAGTCATAATGTCAATTTTGGGCTCAAGTATTTCCCAATGGCCATCCTAATTGTCATCTTTTAAAGAAAATACTACTTTTAAACTTTTTCTTAAATACCAGGAGAATCCCCCAATAATTAAAAGGCAATAATAAATAAAAGGCAATCAGATAGGGTAGGGAGGTTTTTGTAACTTCTGAAATCTGTAGCCTCTGCAATTCTTTAATGGAACTATAAAATAAGGGGGTAAGCATAATAAATTAAACGGCACATTTTTATGACTGTCAAAACTGACTCATCCTATATAATTAGCATGTTAACGGACAAAGGACAGAATTAAAGTACAGTCCTTTGGGACTGGGTGAGGCTGTACATGGGGTGGGGCACAATTCTTGCATTAATGCAAAATAAATGATCTGTTAGTTTACTTATGGTTGTACATGGCTTTGACAAATTTCAAGTTCAGTGGCTGTCTTTAAGTATTATCAGAATTTTGTCATAATATGCAAAATGTTCAGCAAATTTCCAATCTGTATGTTGATTATATTTAAATAAACCGGTTCCCTCTCTGTTAAGGCTTTGTTAATAGTGGCTTTTTTTTTTCTATTTGTGATTTTTACTATACAAAGACATGTTCTTTGGTTGATCACATGGCTATCCATTGTAATAATTTGTATTATATGCTGGATTTGAGTATACATATAGGAATGGCATAATTAAACCAAATCCTGTTAAGGGGCATACACACGTGGCAATTTCAGCCCCATTTTTAAGCAATCTCACTAGATCGCTTAGAGATGGAGCCTGGATCGCTCTGTGTATGCCCAATGGTGACGTGCATTGCCATCACCCACATGGAAAGACAGTGGTTGCACTGTCTTTCCTGCTCAGATCATGGGGTTTTGCCTATAAGCATAGGCAAAACCCCACTCAGCACACATCGCGGATGCAACACATGCAACGCATGTGTGCAGCGATGTGTGCTGAGTGATCTTACTTAAACACAACGCTTAGCACCTCCATTGCCCCCCACTTTACAATAGATCACGTCAAATGCTATTTTAGCAGCAAGTTTAAATATTTTTCTAGTTACATTAAATTGAAACATTTTTAGATTATTATTTTGTTGGCCAAAGCACATTAGAGGATGTGTACCCAGCAGGACATTGCTGGAGATAGGGACCTGGCAACGGAAAGTGCATACTCCCCTTTCCATTGCAGGGATCGATGGAACGATGGGGGTGGCCATGTTGCATTCGATGGCTTGGTGTCGCTAGCGATATCAACAGATCGAGCAGCATGCAAAACCAACCTGAAGACTTGACAATGACTCACTGGAGCACACAATAATGCGTACACTCTGAATGATTTTAAAGACATGATCCATCGGAATGTGCTATTATTGTCTAATGTATACCTAGCTTCAGTCATAAGAATTTGGTACGCTTAGATACATAAAGGAAACTTAATTGAACATGTGCTACATGGGATAGAGATGACATTGCATGCTTTAGCCTTGTACCTTTCGGGTTGTGAGGGAAAGCTGGCGATGTGCAGGTTTTTTAGTAGTGGAGATTTTAGTTAGGCCATAGCAACCAATCAGGTTTTGCTTATCTAACACCTTCTAGACTGTAAAAACAAGAATCTGGTTGCTATAGGCAACATCTCAACTTGTAGAAATCCATAGTGCCGTACCTGATCCTTGATGCTTTTTTAGACTGTTATACACATCATAGATAAGATGTGTAGTTTAAAATAAAATTGATATGTAGCCTTTTATAGTAAGTATTAGAGATGTGCAGGCTCTGATTTACTGATTTCAAAGCATGATATTATTGGCTATCAACTGTCATGTGATTTGGGATAGCCAATAAGATCCTGCTTTGAAATCAAAGTAAATCAGAACCTGCACATGTCTAGTAAATATTAACATTTGTTTTTGTCTTGTGGCGCAGCCCCATAGCAGAGGCCAGTGCCATTTTCTACAGTATGCTTCATATTCTAAGCATTGCAGAACCTAAAGTTTTAATTCTCATAAACAAGTTTTACGTGACAGATTTATAATTGCCTAGGCACTGAAGGGCAGCTTTTGAACAGCAGGGTTAATTAATGTATTTTTCCCCCCTTTTTCTCTTGGCCTTTCCAGTGTCCTATAGCTAATGCTGTTTGAAATTATTTTGTGTGACATCATTTTAATTAAGAGAAACACTGGCATAATAAATCAGCACCAGGCAAATTTCCGATACAGTAGACAAAGCAGCTGATAGGAGTACATCCACCCACCTTTTATATATACAATTTCATGAAACTGCCTTGCCAGCCTCGATTGTTGCCAGATTGTGAAATGCCAGTGTTGAAGGTCTTAACGGCTGACTGCTCTCGCTATGTAATTTGCTGCCATGATAGACATTATTTTGTATAATACAGAGTTAGCTGGCAGTGTTATTGGAATTATAGTGGACGCTCTGCCGTTATTCTGGTGTTTCAGTATCTTAAGTCTTGTTCTAAATTTTTTTTTAACACTTTGTAAGGATTTTTTGCGGTTTTATGTAAAGGTTTTGGCTTACAATTTGATATTGAGTAAAGGTGCCCATACACGGTACATTTATTGTATGTGTTTTGGACTAGATCACATCACATATGTTTTGCGATGCAATGTGATGCAATCTAGTATAAAAAGTATATGTGGCACATACTTTTTGTATTGGATCGCATGTGCCGCACATACTTTTTGAGCTGTGCGATGGGATGTGCGCGCTTCTCATCGCATCTGGCAATTGTACCGTGTATGGGCACCTTAACACAATTGTGAAATTAATTTACTTCCCAGTTTATTTGAGTAGACAATGCTCCAAATTAAAATCAATTTAGCAACAAACTTTGATTTCTTTAAGCGGACCAGCATGATGGTGTATAAAATGAAATCTTTCAAAATAAAACAATGTACAATATGAATTATATTACTACAGATATTCTAGTTGCAAGAATATAATTTATTATTACTGTTATTTAGCGCCACAAGGGTTCAGAAGTAAATGTCTATGCTTTATAAGAAAAATGATTACTTGTTAATAAATAACATTGGCAGATTCTGCAGAATTTTAGGTGCTTATGTTAGTTGGGAGCCCACTATAGTTAGTACGCTCATACCGTCACTATCCATATCGGCACGGAGTTTATTTTATACAGTGTGGCGAGTGTAGCGAGCCCGAAGCGTGGCGAGCGGACGCGGAAAACTAAGCAAATAGGTTAGTGGGCACCCAACTAACATATAAGTACAGGTACACCACCGATTTTCCGGCATCATCGGTTCCAGTGCCGTGCCGGATTATCGATTTTGCCGGATTATCGAAGGTTTCTAGTTTTTACAAATTTTGCACCTTCAATACATTTTTAAAGCAATAAACAGTCAAATATATGCCACAGCATAATATTAATGAATGAATAAACACAGTAGTGTATGCAAACTGTTTATTACAGTGTACTACGTGCTGTATAAGCAAAAAAGGTATCAGGTACATTTTGAACAAACATTAACAGTAAGTGCAGTATGAATGAAAGTCTTGCTGGGACCTTGGATGCCATATCAGCCCCACTGCTGCCTGCTGTGTCACCTGCAGTGTCCTTGGACGCTGTACCCAGTGGCACTTGTTTATGCTGTGTCTTCCGCCCATGTGCGGTACTTGCTGGGACGTTGGACGCCATATCAGCCCCACTGCTGCCTGCTGTGTCACCTGCGGGATCCTTGGAAGCTGTACCCAGTGGCACTTGCTCATGCTGTGTGTTCCGCCCATGTGCGGTACTTGCTTTGATCTCAGACGCCATGATGCTTCCTGTGTCACCTGCAGTGTCCGCGGAAGCTGTACTCACTGACACTTGCACTTGTTCCGGGTTAAAAGAGTTCATCAACCTCTTTTAATCCAATTTTGCTTTTTCCGGATTAAAAGAGGTCCCTAAAACTTCTTTAATCCGGACAAATCAAATTGTCCGGATTAAAAGAGGTTCCGGACCAAAGGTTGCCGGAAAATCGGTGGTGTACCTGTACATCATTTTACTATTTGAATTAAATAACCCAAACCTTTTTATTAAACAGAAGTAAAAGGGCCCTGCTCAATAGTGTTGTAGTCATGGTTGCTGTGAGCTATCTTGGTGACCCTGTCCTGTTATTTTTTCTTATTGCTACTTTTTGCTATTTCTGCAGCTGTCTTTCTATTTCTCCTTTTATCTGTTTTTTTATTTTTTTTTATTCCCTGTGTACTTTATATGTTGATCCTTGTTTCACATATACTTTCGAGCGAACATGCTTAACATATACTTACACCTGAAGCAAGGTATTTTAAAGGCTCAGTCTATGCTGTTACTTGTTTGGAAAATTCTCTGCATATTTCCCGCTACACCTGTACATGGTGAGAGCTCCTAGAGTTCACACATTGCTGGAAGCTATATGAGGGTCTTGTTTTAACTGGGTATTGACTTTTGAGGGTAAAAAGAAACCTTTTTAAAACCAAAAGTACAAATACTCTTTGGAATTTCTTAACTTTGACAATTAAAGCTGTACTTGCAAAGTTAATATAAGCTCTTCCATTTTCTGTACTGTATAAGTATTGCAGTTTATTTTTACAGTTTTCTATGATTGTTCTCTAAATATCAGCCCCTATATTTGGTTATGAATTTTGTGTTTTTAAACTGAGTGCTAACTTACCAGAAGGTACCCCCCAAATCCTCTAATGTGGGCTCTGTGATAGCAATACCTTAGGACAGGCGTCTACTACATTCTAACACAAATCCTTGAATGCTTGACCACCTTTTCTTGCCATTCTATTTGCAAATGTTTTTATCATCTGCACTTTACTGTCATGCAATGTGCAGGGGTTTTGTGCTCGGTTAGCAAAAAAAAAAAAAAGATAGATATAGATAGATCTATGTATGTGTGTGTGTGTGTGAATATATGCTGCATCTGTACCATTTGGTTCCTACTTCTCTGTATGCTGCGTCTGTGCCTGCTGCAGTATTTGAACTGCTGGTGTAGGTTGCAACTGTTCTACTCAAACCATTTGTTTCTGGTTATGTGACACAGAATGAGATACATTGATGATTTTTTTATTATTTGTTTCTGTATCCTTAATGGAAATGTCTTGGGCCGAAAAACCTATTACATAGCAGAAATGGCCACGTGTTGCATTCACTTGTGTCTCACGCAGTCTAGTAAATTATTAAACAAGCAGCACTAAATACACACTTTCAATGTTATATGTTAAAATATTTATTGCGCATTTGCAAGTTATAGAAGAAAAAAACAACAGCTGAAGAGCTGACTGTAAAATATTGCAGGTGAAATCAATGTAGCATCCATGGCCAAGTACTTCAACTGTGACCTGTAACGGCATCCTTCCTAACCCCCCCCCCCCCCCAATTCATGTTTAAAAGATATATGTAGTGCTGTTAAACAATGTACAGCAGATCTAAGACCTGCTGACAGATTCTGTTGTCATACATAAATCTTTGTAAGCATAAACCTGTGTGTCGACACACCTTTTTACAGTTCACACATCTGCAGTTTTATGCTGCAGAATGTACATTGCTTTTAGTTTGTTTTTTTCTTTATAAGTTACTTATTTTTGTTACTATGTGCTTATTCTGTCTTTTATGCTTTAGTCAGAAATGTTGACAGAGTGGAGCAAATAGAGACGCTTGGAGGCCGACCCCAAGCATGGCAATAAATGAGCTCAGAGCTAAATATATAGGTTTGTGACATTCCAGCAGCTGTTCTAAGCCCCGCTGTTTGTTGCTGGGGTGCAATGCCCAAAAAAAGGAAGAGAATGCATTGTAGCTCTGGGAAAAAAACAAGCAGCTGGTGGTCTTGTCACTGTCTACTGACAGCTAAGGTCAAATGTTTGGAAGGACGAGCATTTGCTCTGAAAGACAATGCGTCTGTTAGTCAGTGTTTCCAGGGCACAGACTTCTGGAATGAAAGGGGTCGTTTCATATATCCACACATGTAAAGAAAAAAAAATGTGGCTGGAGCTTTGCCCTTCACACATCATTCGATAAATATTTGTGTATTTTACAAAAAAAATCTTTTAACCGTTTCAGTTATACAGTATATAAATGTGTGTGTATGTATATTACGGCGAAATATAGTGTCAGCTGTCAAATTCTGTTACCTGCAATTAAATAAAGGTAATAGACTCATGCGAAAAAATCAGTTAATGGAATGCTTATCTTTTTTACTTATAGCTTTGTTATGTAGGTATCATTTATGGAATAAGTCCCGCTTAACCCTTTGAGTACCAACGAGGGGGCAAGATTTTCTGTCACTGTATCGATTCATATTCCTCCACTACAACCCTGTCACTTTTTGTGGATATTTTGTACCCCTCTCAGCAACATTGGCGCACAAAGGATTAAACAAAGTGGGTGATCTGAAAAATGTGTAATGCTGTATGCAAAACAGTTTTTTTTTATTTATATTTTTTTGTCACACTTCACAATATCTGAAATATTTAGTTGGAGCCTTGATTTCAAGTTTTCCTTAAGTGTCATTCTTCTAAGTGTATGATGGTGTCTTGATATTGGCTGCCACCCATGTTTGAATTGGTTTCTTGATGGCTGGACATTGAAAGCTGTTGGCTGTTCATAGCGAATTAACATACCTGTACTATATACACATCAGCTATCTATGCTTAAATTGTTTTGTGATTGCATTGCACAATTAATGGTTTCCGTGCCCTAATGGCGCCCTCCAACCTATAGGAATAGATAATCGGGAAATACAGAGCAAGGTGCTTCTGAAGGCGGCACTTAAACAAAAATGTGTTTTATTTAACAAGTAGCAGAAATGTTTTGAGCTGCATTGAAAAATCTGCTAGGTAAAAGATGTACGGGGCAATAAGTCAGATTTAATACATTTTGGTGGGAAATTGCACATTTTATATTGCAAAAATAAAAGCACTCTCAGTGAAACCAACACCCTAGTCTGATGTACTTTTTTTCTTGGTAGGGTAACTTTGTTTTCCTTATTAATTAGCAAATGGAGACAAGTCTTTATTTCAGTTATCTCATTGAAAAACAAATTTAAACTTTTAGTGCAGATACTGAAGGTGCATACACACTGTTCGATTTGAGCATCCAATTTTGGCTATATAGTCAAAATTGGAAGATAACTTAAGGCCCATACACACTGGGCGACTTTGAGCTGAAGTCACTCAAACATTGCTGTGCGTAATACCAGCAGATGAGCAGCTTTGAGGACGGCTTTGCATAGCTCTGCGCTATGCAAAGCCGTCCTCCCTTTGTCGCCCAGTTTGTATGGACCTTATGCACAAATTGCACAATGTGATCGGCATCGCAAGAAAAAATAGACTGTGCAGGCAAGCCAATATTGAATATTATTGTATACAATAGTCAAAATCCCAATTAAATATTGAAAAAAATATCAATTAAATGTAGTAGAGATTGTATGGCTCTGTGGAGTTCAAAGGAAATAGCATAGTCAACATTGTACAAAGCCAAAAAATCTCACTTGTTTTTGTACAGTACCTATTCTTTTCTTACTGCTAGCAAAATAAAATATGCTATCTATCTATATACATTATATTATATCGATCTATCCATTGTCGCAATGTTATTGGTTTGGGCATTCAGAGCCTATATTCGCAATGGAGTTGGTATCACTGGCTCCAAACCATTGCAATACAAAAAGCCATTTAGCTCATTGCTGATCACCCCTTTGTTTTGTGATTGCTCAGAAACCCTTAAAAAGGAATCCAGCCTTAGCTGACCAGCCTGAGATCTATCAAACATTCTGAAGTAGCCTATTAGCTCCTAGTTAACAAGTATTTACTACAATGATATGTAAAATCTGATTGTATGAGCAACTTATCCAGTTTTTATTTTAGGTTTCATATATTATGCCACACAAATCTTTACAATAAATCACTACTACCTGCATTACATCAGGTCTGTAGGGAAAATTAATAGCCGATTCATGCATTTCCCTTAGCATGCCTAGAAGTTTTTTAATCATAGATTTTATGTCCACCTCAATCAAAAGGGCCAGACAGTCACATAAAAACATGCCCTATATACTGTAAAGGTGTGTAAACACTGGGCGATATAATGGACCATTTCACTAATTTTGGCTCTTTTGAGCAATATTATTCAATGTGATTTTCTCTGACATATGATGCACACTCCCGTGGGTTGTAAACAACCCACCCCCTCGTCTGTATATGATGATGTTGGTTAGGCCTGGCTTAGTACATCTCCGCCTATGTTAGAAACTCCTTGTGCTAGAAAATACCCAGTCGTCATGAAGACTAAAATTTTACCTGGAATGCCTCATTTTTTGTTGTGACTGTTAGAGGATTAACATGAACACCCGTTTCATTGAACTGTGATACTGTATGCATCATTAAGTTGAGTCTGAGGTGTGTTATTATTCTTGGGGAACCAACTGCTTTGGTCCAATACATAAAATTTTTGGTATTCATAAGCAGATGGCAGATTTTAAACCCTGCATGATTGTAGGCAAGATGATGATAATGAAGTGCATAGAATGTTTAGTAGAATTCTATTACAGGTTGAGTATCCTGTATCCGAATATCCGTTATCCGAATTATTCCGAAAACCATACATTCCAGAAAGTGAAAATTGTATTTATTTTTTGCTAAAAACTCACTGGGGACATTTGTAACAGCACTACTGAGGACATATGTATCTGGCACTATATATGTACAAGAAAATGATTGCTTGGCATTCAAATTCAATATCTGAGATAGTACAAAATGTTTCATGTTTTGAAACCTTGTTTTTTGAACAAATAAAATATATTTGTGTGCATTTCATGTGTTTGATGTGTTTATACAGCATAAACGTAAGATACCATATATACTCGAGTATAAGCCTACTTTTTTCAGAACATTTTTTATGCTGAAAAAGCCCCCCCTCGGCTTATACTCGAGTGAGGGTCCCACTTGTAAAATTAGGTGCCTCGGCTTATATTCGGGTCGACTTATACTCGAGTATATACGGTACTTAATCCGTTATCCAAAAATTCTCTTGGTCCCCGAGCATTTTGGATACGGGATACTCAGCCTGTATTTACAGGTTTACATTTTAAGCTACGGTTTTCAACTGCAGTAGTTTGTGTAACCAGTTTTGCAAGAATGCAGCTTGTGGTGTCAGCAGGTTTCTTTGAATTTTCTGCAGTTATGTTTGTGTATGATCACAAATAACACTGACTGTTATGTGCTGCAAGTAACATGGTGTGACAGTAGAACAGTGCTTACTACGTTAGGAGGTACATCTGGTCGAATTTGAGTTTATTATTTTTAATGTACAGGAACATGCTGTATCTTTTTTTCATGGTTACATCTATTCTCATAGTGTTTACAGTGTGTATATATACTAGTTCAATCCACATGTCCAACGAGTGAAGTCCAGCAAATGGGTTTCAGCACATTTTATCCTACTCCCCAAAATGACTCACCATTTTATTTCTTTGTCGTGAGAAGTCCGGCTGTGAAAAACTTAAAAACAGAGAATTCACTAGTCGTTTCAGTCTGTAATGAGTTCAATTCATGCTGATGGGGAAGGTCAAGAGCAGCGACAGTTTGCAGTTGAATCTTGTTCTGTGTCTCAAAGCTGGCAGAAAAACAATTTGCTCAGTCGTAACATTCTTTTGAACTGTGTTTTTTTTTTTTTTGTTTGTTTTTAAATATAGTAAAGCTAATTTTCTGCATATTTTTTCTATATCCATCTATTTATTTTTATTTTTCCACCTTTCTGCAATGGCAAATACAGCATATCAAATAGCCGAGGAATGTGCTACAAATAATTGTGCTGAATCCCTAAGGCTTACAAAAATAATTTTCATTCATATTGCACTCGTGTCGAAAGGTCACTCCAGACTGTTCAAAAGGCTCAGAATGATTGTGTTATCAACACGAGACTAATCTAGCCAAAACAGACCAATGCTGGAGATCTTGATAACACTCTCATTCCACAGAACAGGTGCATGGAGGCTTTAGAACCAAAAATAAAAATGTATTTAACAATAATGCAGCAGGGATTAGACAAGCTGTTTAAATCCTTTAAATCTACATTATTCACATTCAACAGAAGCCTGGCCGAGTTTTAGACCTTGTTCAATACAGATTAAGATTTGCAATCACAGTGTAAATGCAATAGATCCTTTTTATATGATCTGGTTTTATTTCTGCCGCTGAGTCTGTCATAGTGCTGCATCAAGTAGGGCTGCATGCAACAATTTTTTTAATAAATTTTTTATGAGTTTATCTGAAGGTGTTTTCACTTTGCATTACCTCTAGAGTCACCCCATGTTCTATTTATCATTTTACTATTTGAGAGATCTTCAAAAATCTTAAAGAAATATGCAATACATTTTCTGTAAAAATGTCCAGAAAATGACCTCCTATGCCAACAATAAAACATGTTAAAATGTTGATTTGTCTCCTAAATATCATGTAGTCCTATATATCGGAAAACAACAACTTTGAAATCTGCATATAATAAACAATACTCTACATGTTGCCATATATATATTAAAGGGGCATAAATACATTGAGATATTGGGCCGTATTCAATGCAGCTGGCGAGGGGGTTAAACAGCGTTGATTGCCGAAAACAAGCGACCTTGCTCACCTTATTCAATGTTCCAGGGGAACCCTCACTGTCAGATGAGGGCGGGGCTCTCGGCTAATGCAGGGAGCCCGCTGCATTTAGCTGCGAGCCTCGATGTTTTGCCGTCCGCACTCGCCGTTTTCACGTCACTGCAAAAACCCAGTGGCCTGGATTATATCTATTTTGTAATCTGTAGACCAGAATGTACTTCACTTGCTGTAACATAAAAGCATGAATTTATAGGCAACGCTTCCATAAGGTTCTCCTATATTAGGGGATAATTTACAAAGATGGGATTTCTATTGAAGATGGGTTGTTACTATGGGCAACTAATCATACTATATATTATCTTCTAGAAGTTGATCAGTAAATAAGAACATGCTGACTGGTTGTCCATAGCAATATCCCATGTGCAATAGAACCCTATCTTAGTAAATAAAACCCCCATTGTGTTTGTACAGTGTTACCTTGAATTTCAACTACAACATTTTTGTTAATAGCAATTCTTGTGCTATAAAGAATGTGTCAAAGGCATTTAATAATTTGTGAAGCAGGGGGTTATAGTATTAAGAATTTGCTTGAGTGTAAGCCAAGGAGCATAATACAGGCATTCTAGAAAAAGAAAACACTGAATGCTCTTGCTTTGCCATCTACTGAAACAGAAATCCTGTCTGCTCCTGACTATTGACTTGGTACATAAAGAGTTCATTTGATTTGTGGGTCAGCTGCGAATAACGAGAACTTGCCCAACATTGGTCTGTGACTCAGCTTTGTGAGTGTGACTAGGAATTGAAAAGTACATCTGTGTTCACCTCAGCTTGATTGATTCTGATCAGTGTTGATTTACGCGATGGCTTTTCAGCAATCAGACAGTTCCTGTCTAAGCCACGTAGGGAATAACCATGCTGTGATTTTTTTTTTTTTTTTCTCATCTATTGCTGTCCTTTGAATATTTACTGGAGCGTAGCCAATATGAAGATAGGACATTTATATATGCCTGATCAACAGTGTTTGGTTTCTGTATGTTTTGTGTATATATCAATTTAAAAAGTGTGTGTGTGTGTGTGTGTATGGACAGACAGACATGCAGTTTTTCAGAAACTCATGAACACTGGATAGATAGATATAGATTGTGTATGTATAGATGGTGTGTGCCTGTATGTATGTGTACATTAACTTGAACTGAAATTTCTTCACTTCTCTTGGAAGTCCCTGCTCCTTTGTACCTGCAATAACTAAAGGTGGCAATACACAGGTTTGACTTATCTGATGCTCAAGTTGGACCTGTTTTCTTATGAACTACCCCAGCAGCTCCCTGGGAGGGTTCCTTCCGACTTGTCGCTTGATGTGCCATTTTTTTTACATGAGCTAAAGAACTCCTAGGGCACTGCAGGGGGAGTTCACGGGAAATTTAATGAGATACTTAGCCCTTGCAATATGCAGCTGATGGTCCGATTGTGATTGATCTTGTGTGTGCTCTAGTATCCAATCCGATGCGCACAGGAAAACACATTGGAGCAGATCCGATTTCTGCTGATTTCAACCAATATATCAGCCCTATATGTCGGAATCAGGGGAAATCTGCTGTTACACTGAACAAACACCTAGAGAATGTGTATATTGTGTTTAGCTTTGTTTAATTAGACCAAATTCCTTCAAAATAAACACACTAATGGGGTATTCAATCTAGGATCACGGCTGTCTATCCGTGCCAACAGCCATTATCCTGGCCCGTTTGCAGTCAGCCCGACCGCTGAACCACAGGTGGGATTCAATGTCCCACCTGCCAATCGGTGCAAAGGGAGTGTGGCCACAAACTGCCGTGGATTGGCGATCTGCGGCTATTATTGGCAGAACGAGCCCGAGAGCTTCTAAAGTCAGGCCCATTCTGCCGTGATCCCACATCAATGCTGTCACTAAAGACAGCATTGAATATAGGGAGCTGCCACTATTTCCCCTGTCGGAAATAGTGGCGGCACATTAAATACCCCCCTAAATATTTTGATCAAATTCATATCTGAATAAACGGTTTTGTGGCTTCTCCTTAAGTACTTGGTAGATTCCTATGAATAATTGGCCTTAATAACAAACATCATCTCCAAAGCTTTCTTAAATGTCACTTATGATGCCTTTGCATCAGAGGCCCAAGTATATCAAATTTAATGGATAGATCAGGGCTGGGCAACACCGGCCCTCCAGATGTTGATGAACTACACATCCCAGGATGCTTTGCATTCATTTTGCTATGTGGCCATGCTGAAACTGATGCAAGGCATGCTGGGATGTGTAGTTCATCAACCTCTGGAGGGCCGGTGTAGCCCAGCCCTGGGATAGATTGTAATTTTTTTTATTTATCTGTCCTATTACACATTGAATGAGCCATAAGGCTGTCTGGTGTGTCTGTTGAAAGGGTTTGCTAGCATGACTAAAAGGCCCCCAAACACTATTCCGAGTTATCGGTTGCAACATCTGTATCACGTATGATGTATCCTCTGCAATGCCAGTAATTGCTGCAGGATACAATAAATCCTTGTGGTAGCCTTGACTATCTCTTGATCCAATGCGCATGGGACTATGCATCGGACCATTATCGGAAGTAAGTCATGTAAGATTAGGCACTTCTCACACAATTTATGTACCCGATAGGTCAAAATAGCCTGAAAAACTGTCAAGGTACATGTGGATGGGATTTGTGTCCAATTGATAAAATTAGATTTACTACACTAATAGCCTCCTTAGTGTCTGTTATACAATATATACTGTATATTTATAAATCTTTTACTTTGTAGCGGGTTGGAAAAATGTTATTAAACATTTAAACCTTTTTTTTTATGTAAAACAGATTTTTATACTTTTATTATTTTTTTTTTTTTTTTGTGGCATGGTTGATTACAAAAAATTTGAACCATTATAGTAAACCCTAATAAACCCTTTTCAGTGTTTTTTTATATTAATAATGTTTGGCTTTTATTTATTTGAAATCTTTCAATAAAATCAATTATTTACAGTTGATTATTTCTTACATCTGAATATATATAGATAAACTTAACATATTAATACATAAAGTACATTCAAATATGAAATAGAAAATATCTAAAAGTTAACGGTAAGTATTAGTCCTACCGATAACTTTTTATGATAAATCTGAATAGTAATACAAAATAAACATGCAAAAGCATTTAAACATGAATTGCAACTTTTTGATGACCACTTCAAGGTCTAACTAAAGAGATATGAAGTACAAATGCATGATTTTGACAGGTCGTGCCATGGATTGCATGCACATCAAGAGGTATATTGGTCCAATGCATGGTCCTGTGGTTCAAGAGGTCAATCCTCGGATCATATGTGCAGCACGTCTGATCTATTGACTTTGCTTGTGGTCCTAAGCAGATCATATGTGCTATTAAAGCACACTCAATTTGTTTGATCGCTCTTAAGACCTGCATACTGTCAGGTCGCTCTAGTGTATGGCCAGCTATACTCAGCAGTTGGTGAAATGTGTTAATTACCAATGTTCTATTTCAGAGCTTCCCAAACTCCACCATTATAGTTCAGGATTTAAGGGTATCCATAATTGAGCACTGGAGCTTTAATTGGTATCTCAGTTAATGTGATATAACCATCTGTTCTCTAGCATAGATCTCTTATGGTGGAATTTGGGAAACTTCTAATTGTTAATATTGTAGAACCAGATTTGACTTCATTGAGGCTAGGGAAATTAACATTTACTAGATAAAAAATGAACATGAATAGTTTGATACCTTTTTTTTTCCATTCCAGTTGCTTTTAGACAGGTAAAAATATATCCTATTTAGGCTCTTACTTGGTTGGCTTACAAGAGCACATTTTAAAAGGGCATTTAGAAGTATTATCTTCAGAATAAAGCTCAATCACCTTGCCCTTGTCTGAGGGACATTAGAGATTCACTGTGTTAATGTCTGCAATATCCCTGCGTGTAATTAAAAACCATAGTTATATAATATTGACGACTATTCTTGGGCACCGAATCAGCAAGGACTATTGTGTGCATCAAGGACAGCTTTTAATGGCAGGTATGTGTCTCGCACTGTTTCTTTTGCAAGTAACGTATAATCACTAATTGACATTTGGAGCCAATTTTTGTGTACTTATGGCAAAGCTTTCGCTAAACATATTTTTATATACTACAACATGGTCAGGTCACCTCACAGCGATGCGATGGTATACGATTTTTTATTGTACAACCACCCTGATGTGTCCTTACAATGTTAAATGCCCCCCCCCCTCCCATTGTCAACGCCACCCCCAGGATCATCGCCAACCCAAAGCGTGGCGAACGCAGCTGTACACGTCCTCCGACCTTTTCGTACCCTCACTATCCACGTCGGCATGGAGTTGATTTTTAGATAGTGTGGCGAGCCACCGAGCCCAAAGCGCGGCAAGCGGACGCGTATTACTTTACTTGTATTGCGCGTCCCCTTGCAGGGCTCGCCACACTATCTAAAATCAACTCTACGCCAACGTGGATATTGGGGGTATGAAAAGGTTGGAGGACGCGTACCGCCGCCCCTCGCGTTCTTGCTGCGCTCGCCACACTTTGGATTGGCGTTGATCCTGGGGGTGGTGTTGACAATGGGGGGCATTTAACATTGTAAGGACCCATCAGGGTGGTTGTACAAAAAAAAATCGTATACCTTTGCATTGTATGCCATGCGATACAAGATTTTATTGTACAATATCGCATTGCATCCCATTGTATACCATATTTAGTCTTATGGTATACGATGCGATGGGCGCCGTGCTAGGAAACAAGTACCAGCGACTTTTCCCCTGCCCGGCACCGACGGAAGGGGGAGGACGGCTTTGCATAGCGCAGATCTATGCAAAGCCGTCCTCAACGCCGCTCATCTGCTGGTATTCCTGATGCAATGTCAGTAATAATGATGTGCTCCATATCTCCCAAGATGTTAAAAAACAAAACAAAATCAGGATGAAATAAACCATGCTAAATTCAGCCAAACCTCACATTCCTGTAACGTCACATCCACTTTCACAACAGCCATGTTTCTTTCGTGGTCCAAGAATCTGGATAATTATGTTAAAATCAGGGCTGAGTTGAGGGTATTTAAGTGGTAGTATGGATCCACATGCACTCTTAATTTTCTGCCTAGCACTCCCCAGTTTTTAGTACTCCATTTTTAATTATTTTGACTAAATAAATAAAATAATGAAGGCACACTTATCGCCATTCATCCTCCGTTTCTCTGCACTGGGATGTGCACTTCGTATGATGATCCCTCATGAAGGGCTATTAGGAGTTGGGTGTTGCAAAACACTAGTTGAAGTGTATAATGGACTCCTTTTTTATTTTAACTTCTTAAAATATACAAAACTCTTTTTTGTTATCAATGTGCAATTAAATTCAATAGGCTTAACCCTTTGAGTTCCAAGTGATTTTGTCAGAAATTGGTGTAAAAATTGGCAAGCAAACATTTTTATTCATCATATTGACCTGTAATGTTTATCTTATGTAGTACATATAATCCTTTTTACACAACATTTTTATTTGAATTTATGTAACAAGTGCGAGCAACGTTGGCATTTTTAGCAGATATTTTACGCATCTCTCACAGATGGCACTAAAAGGGGAATGTTTGTGTGTGTATATATTTTTATTTATTTATTAACTGTTTCTTACATAGCGCACACATATTCCGTAGCGCTGTACAGAGTATAATTGAACATTCACATCAGTCCCTGCCCCAGTGGTGCTTACAATCTATATTCCCTACCACATGTGTACACACACAGACATTCTAGGGTTAATTTTTTTTTGTTGGGAGCCAATTAGCCTACCAGTATACTTTTAGACTGTGGGAGGAAACCGGAGTACCCGGGGGAAACCCACTCATGTATGGGGAGAATATACAAACAGTTAGAGCCATGGTGGGAACCCATGACCTCAGTGCTATGAGGCAGTAATGCTAACCATTACACCAGCCATACGAAATATATATTTATATATTTCATATTTTATTCATAAGTTTAGCGATCTCGTTCTCTAACTATATGACACAGTGTGTACCCAGATTTTTACACGTAACTATGACCGTAATAGGACATGGCAGATGGACAGATATTGAGTGGGGATATGGGCTATAATCTGTGCTGTGTGTTCACAGGCTTGAATGTTTTTTTTTTTCAGGGTAGGCATAGAATGAGTTTAGGGTTTTCATTGCTGTAATATTACTGGTAGTGTGGCTTTCTTTCATTATGTTGTGGCTTGTCTGTTGCTAGATTACTTAAATCTACTGTACTTTCTGCATTTGTTTTGATGTATGATAAGCATCATGAGTCCTGTTGGAAAAAGAATGCTGTTTAAATGAAAATTATTAATAGACGAGTCATTTAGGGACTTTCCTAGAGAAACACACACACACACACCTTTTTAATATAAAAAAAAAATAAAGGCATGGGCATGGACGAATGAAAAACTTCCTGTAGTTAAGTGCTAACATGGGAATGCAGAAGTCCCAAAAATAGAATAAACCACTTAAGGTGGTTTTGTTGAATGTAATAGAACATTTTGCCATTTTTTGTTACGGTTCCCTAATCACATCGCCCCCTTCATAAGCCTTGTTTGGCCCTTCTGCATCCATTCATACTTCAAATAAGCTAGTTTATAATTCACTGCATTATAACCTAAATTGCTGGCAAAACTACTAGCCACATCTGTTAATCATTATTTTAGTAACTGAATATTAATCTAGAACAGTGGTTCCCAACCTTTTTTCTCTCCCGTACCCCTTGATTAGGCTTTTCATTTCTAAGTACCCCTCCTCTCAATTTGAAATATCCACAGTACTTATGTGTGGAAGTGAGCGGTAGCCGTGGACTAGTATATGGTCAGGAATCGGGTCCCTCTTTGTCTGGACGCTGGCTGTGTATTGTCTCCAGAGTTCCCGCTAACGCCTGTAGAATTAATGCTTCTTCCACCCATGTCAGTACAGGGCAGATGTTCACAGGTAGCTCTCAGTGGATTGCTGGTTGTGCAAAACACAAGGAGACTCTGATGATGCTGCAGATGGAACCGGATGTGACGCAACGTGGTTCGTCTCCATGTCAATGGTAGACTTATTTTGCCATAGGGAAACTTTCTTCTTCTGCCATTACCAGTGTTATTTTCAAGTACCCCCAACTGGTCTGCAGAGTACCCCCAGGGGTACTAGTACCCCAGGTTGGGAACCACTGATCTAGAACATAAAACCCACTCATTTGATGTTTAGGCATTTGGAATCAGTATCAGTATCAGAAATATTTCCTTTCACTTTGGTTCAAGTGCATGTTTGCATAACAGACTAAAAAGTCAATATAAAGTTCCTGTACAATTTTTTTTTTTCTAATTTGCTCAGTAAAAGTATACTCCATGAACTAGGCATATCCTATATGGTTTAATTCCCACTGTGTCTGTCTTTATTAAATTAAAGACATTTTATGTTCTGTAAAGATAACCATCGCATTAAGATTCCGTTATATTGTCTATTTTGTTTTGTTTATTATTATTAACCTCAGTCAAGTGTACCCAATATTGAAAGTCCGCCATATTGGCTGGGTATACATAGTTCAAGTTTGCATTCAGCCTGAAGGCCCATACACACTAGTTGATTTTGAGCTGAAAGCGGCTCACTTTTTGTGCTACTTTCAGCTAAAAATCACCTAGCTTGTTTGGCCGGGCAGTGAGTGCTGATGTGCGCTCTCGCATCATTGCCATCCGTCATTCTGTTTTACAGAAAGGGTGAACGGCTTCTCATAGTCTTCTACTATAGAAAGTCATTCATCCCCATGAAAATCGATCAGTGTGTATGCACTGAATGATTTTTCACCCAACAATTTGTACTTTGTCGCCGGTCTTACACACCAGGCAAAAACACCCAGTGTATGCACCTTAAGGAACATTATTGTTTCCGTTGATAATTCAGCAGTGTCTGGGTTGACATTATACGGTCAACATATTTAAAAGGTCAAAGTGCACTAGGTCAACATTGACAAGGTGGACAGATGACCAGATCTACAGGTCTTTTTCACAATTTCTATTAACAAACTTCATACTTTAATGTACTTAATGCTAGTCAACATGGATCATAAAGTGTGCCAAGCGAAGCAGAGTGAGACGCCATACCCAAAGCATGGTAAGCAAGTGAGCCATGCCAGCATACGCGTTCGACTAATTGAGGATCCATGTCGACAAAAAAAAAATCTGTGAAAACCCTATGTTGACCCTTTTGCTTGTGTCAATCGTTTTGTCAATGTCAAACGAGTGCATGTTGACCTTTTTCAATGTTGACCTAAAGAATGTTGATCTTTCAATCCATACTCAGAATTGTTGGGTTTGACAATTTTATTTTGGGGGGCCGCCGGCCTGATTTGCCATTTTAGCCACTGATTTAATAAATCCGCAATCTGCATATAAACTCATAAATACTTTCCTTTTTATTTCTTTACATCAAGGAACTGCGAAAAACATTGTTCATGTTTGTTTCCCCAGAAATGTCTTTCCTTTTTTTCTTTTTTTTTGTACATTTTTATAAACGGATCAATTGATTGTGAAAATTTTTTAAACAACATAAGAAAACAAAAAACCTGTGGGATTAGTCATATATGCAGAACCCTATTGAAGTTTTAAATGAAACTGCATTTTAATGGTTGTACTGTCTCCATCGTCAAATAGTGTCTATCCCCAGACACAATGTAAAATACATGGTTTATGTATGCAAGAAGTCAAAGATGGGTATGGATGTTCTATTCATTCCATGTGATCTTAAGACAGTAACCCCTGCTTGTTCTGTATGTGCTTTGTTTATTTTCGATCATCGATTTTGCAGTATTTTTGTTTTTAAATTGAGTAGTTTTTATTACATTTTTAAGAAAATACAAGACCTTAAGCAGCAAGACGGCACACATGGTACATAAGTGGTATAATGGGTGAAGATAGCACACAATAAGTATACGAAAATATAATATAGTAGGTACCAACTATGAATGTTTTTGTATGAA
This sequence comes from Crinia signifera, assembly GCF_055691185.1. Classification (NCBI taxonomy): domain Eukaryota; kingdom Metazoa; phylum Chordata; class Amphibia; order Anura; family Myobatrachidae; genus Crinia; species Crinia signifera. Next base: position 126,662,155 of record NC_139219.1, on the reverse strand, counting down.
TTTGACAGTATTTTAAACTTTTTTTTTTTTGTAAATCTCTTTTTAGTTCAATTTTGTTGGGCGTATTCTGGGACCTCGTGGACTAACTGCTAAACAGTTGGAAGCAGAGACTGGGTGCAAGATCATGGTCCGAGGCAAAGGCTCAATGAGAGATAAAAAAAAGGTATGTGTACAATGTGTGGTTCGCTCCTTAAGTCTTCGGTTTACCACATGATTCTGAACTTTGGTGAATTTTTTGCTAACAGCAACAAAAAAACATATGAACTTGCATATACAGATGTGTCCTCATACATCTTTCCCCAAATCGCCATGCAGTGGAAGATGCCTGGCATGAGTCTTCATCCAGGTTCCATGTAAATCGGGCATCTTTTTCTGCCAAAAATATGCGTCTTAGTCCCAAAACAATCCAACTAGGATGCAAAATGAGACTGTGCTGATCTAATTGAATTTAAAAAACCTATAGAGATTGTAAGCTTGCAAAAGGGCCCTCTTACCTCCAAGTATGTCTGTTGTCTACAATTGTAAAGCACAATGGAATCTGCTGCGTTATATAAAAAACTAGATAAATTAAATAAATTGTACAGATATAGCCACATTCATTGTTTTTCCACCAATTACCACGTTCAACATACGTTTCGAAAGGCGATCACCAGTTGCCATACTCTTGTGCCTAATTCACACGCATGGCTAATTAGGCATCAGAGCATTGTGATTCCACGCTGCCTTGCAGGCACTAGTAGCCATATTGTAGCAACGATGAGTGCAGCTATATCTGTATATTGTGTGATCAGTATAAAGAGCAGAACAGGACTTCATAAAAGCTGCAGCTGATACATTGTAACACTTCATATACATTCAGAGACTCCATTGCACACAGATATAAAAGTCATATATCCTATTAATCAGTGCAGTCTCATTGTGCATCTATTAACATTGTGTTGTGACTAGAGGCCCACACACACACTGGGTGATTTTGAGCTGAAAGCAGCTCAGTTTTGTCTTTTCAGCTCAAAAGCCACCCAGTGTGTACGGCACAGCGATGAGTGCTGATATGCGCTCTCGCATCATCGCTGATGGCTGTCGCTTATCTACTGGTATTACCAGCAGATAAGGGGTGGACAGCTTTCCATAGCCGCCCGGGAAAATTGCTCGTAATGACAAAAATCGCTCAATGTGTATGCATTGAACGGTTTTCAGCCCAACACTTTGCCCCATCATTGTCCATACATACTGGGCAAAATCACCCAGTGTGTATGGACTTCAAGAAACATTTTTGGCAAAGAAAGAATCAAAAAGACAACCAAAGCTAGAAGATTCTCTAGCGACATGACTGCATTAAAGATGAATGAGGTGCTCGCTCGGCACACTATTTTTTTTCTCTCTATGGGTGTCGTGGACATCCATAGAGGGACAAAGTGCCGGCATTGTGGCGGTCCGTATTTCGACCGTCTGTATTCCGACTGCCGGGATTTGGACCGCATTCTGAATGAGGACTTATCCTACAATGGGGCCTGCACAGATTGCAATTTTTTTGCCATTCTCTAAGCCAGTGGTTCCCAACCCTAGTCCTCAAGTACCCCCAACAATGCAAGTTTTCCAGGTCATCCAGCAGGTGCACAGATTATTCAGGCACATTTTAAAAGATCTACAGGTGGAGCTAATTATTTCACTGATTCTGTGTGGAGACCTGCAAAATGTGCACTGTTGGGGGTACTTGAGGACCAGGGTTGGGAACCACTGCTCTAAGCGATCAAACTAAATCACTTAGAAAAGGACCCTACACCACTGTGTGTCTAGGGGCAATAGCGATATGCGGCCCCGAGCATCACTATCACCGGTAGCATAACAATGACCATAAATCTAGTAATCGCCAGTGTGCTCTCACCGGAGAACACTGGTGCTGACAGCTCGCTCAGCGCACACTGCTGACGTCTGTGTGTGATGAGCTATGTGTGTAGGCCCCATAAGACTCCTAATTTGTGCAATTACAATTTCTAAACTTTAACATTTTGATCAAATTTTTTTTGTAACTTAGTCTTGTTAATTGTAAGGTCCTATTTTTTTTTTCACCCCCAATAAAACATTGGGTGTTTTTATAAAAAAAAAAAAAAGGGAAAGGGGTTGTCTTTAATATTTACCAATGTTATCAGTTTGCATGATTTTAAAAATTATAAAGGTACTTGTTTCCTAGCACGGCGATTGTTTCGATCGCATCGCATGCGATTTGGTCGCATGCGATGCGACCTACCCGATTTTTTGATTGAATGAAATGTAAATCGGGTCCCTGGGACCCGATTTTACATTGGATTCAATGCAAAATATTCCCAACCCCCCCAAATTTAACGGCGTAAACCCCACCCCACGATAGACGCCAACCCGAAGCGTGGCGAGCCCGCGAGGGGCGGCGGTGCGCGTCCTCCGACCTTTTCATTCCCCTACTATCCACGTCGGCGTGGAGTTGAGAATAGAATAGTGTGGCGAGCGCAGCGAGGCGAGCGGACGCGTATACCTGTGAAGTTATACGCGTCCCCTCGCGGGGCACGCTGCGCTCGCCACGCTTCGGGCTCGGTGGCTCGCTGCGCTCGCCACACTATTCTATTCTCAACTCCACGCCGACGTGGATAGTAGGGGAATGAAAAGGTCGGAGGACGCGCACCGCCGCCCCTCGCGGGCTCGCTGCGCTCGCCACGCTTCGGGTTGGCGTCTATCGTGGGGTGACGACGGGGACATCTATAATGTGAAATGGGTCATATTGGCCCATTTCACATTTTTCACATTTTCTCACGATTTCAATGTTAAAAAATATTTTAACATTGAAGCCTATGGAAAAATCGGGGGCATCGCGTCGGGACCAATGTTAATGGTCCCGACCGACGCGATGCCCCCGATATTGTGTCTTAGCCGGCAAAATGGACCTGATTTCAAAGGAAATCGGGTCCATCGTGTACCTTAACTTAAAGGTACACGATCCACAAGATTGTGGCCGTGCTAGGAAACAAGTACCATTATAAAACCCACACAGTTCAGTAAAACCTTTGTTTTCGGAATCGGCAGCCCATTTTTCAAGCAAAATCAGGGCTGATTTGGGGGATTTAGCCATGCTTGCTGGAGGCATACAATTCCTGATAACTGGGATGTATAGATTGCCCCCAGTGAGCCAATTACCTCATGGGTAATTGGATATCCCCTAAAAGTGCATACACGTGGGGCAATCTGTCTAGATCACTTAGAAAGTATGCACACATTGCCCCGTGTGTACACGGTATAGCGATAGACCAGACATCCCTTTGCCCCAATCAGATCTTTAGCACATGCAGTCAAGCGCTAGGTAGATCTCCTGAATGTGCATAAAGTATACTGATTTTGCACAGGTCGCCCATATACACACTACTATGTATGTATTTGAGATCTAGTGATCGGGAAGCTCAAGATGAATTGCCTAGCCTACATCACTCAGCATGTAGGCTAGGCAGAAATCACCTCCTTTGTGTGGGCCTTAAGTCTTGCGAAACTAGTTCAGTCAAAACATAAAAGCGTTAACATACAGTCAACCTATTCTATGATTGTCTTTCAATTACATGGAATGCAGCTAAGCCTGTCCATACAGACTAAGCATTCAGTGAGAAAACAAAGTGCAGCAACAAAGCAGGTATATGCGCTTGAGAGGGAAATAATATGGGCAGAGTGAAACTTTAAAGGCCATACACACTGGGTGACTTTGAGCTGAAAGTCGCTCAAAACACCCAGTTTGAGCGGCTTTCAGATCAAAGCCGCCCAGTGTGTATGCCCCAGCGGTGGGCGCTGCTGCGCGCTCCCGCATCATCCCTGGGAAAGCTGTTCATCTGCTGGCTATACCAGCAGATGAGCGGCTTTCAAGACAACTTTGCATAGCTCTGCAGTATGCAAAGCCCCCCCTCTGTCGGCGTCGGGCAGGCGGAAAGCCGCTCAGTGTGTATGCACTGAGCGGCTTTCCCCACAGCGATGATCGGAATCATCGCTGTCCATACACGCTGGGCATAGTCGCCCAGTGTGTATGGACCTTAAGTAGTGCATGTACTCAGGATAAACTCTGTAGAGTGTTAGCAGCTTTGTTGCTACATTTTTGAAAATAGTTTTCACTGTTAATAGCAACTTTTATAGCCTACTGCATTGGAAAAAATTTCCTATTTTTTGTACAGTTTAAAACAATGTATCTGAAACAATCTGACCTGTCTATTTTTGTTCCTACTGTTTATGGTTGATAACTAGAATGGTTAAAACTCTGGACATGTCTGTAGAAATGCTGATGTATATTGTCTTTTGCTTCTGTCTCTGCATTGTCCTAACTAGCAATTATTACTGTTTTGACATGCTGCATGCAGGCCCTTACCAATATGCTAGAATGTAGTATGTTGGCACTAAACAAGGTAAGCAAACACTGTACTTGATCATAGAACTGAAAGTTTAATATGACACAAATGAAGCACTCTGTGCAGTAACGTCTGTTCATGTGAAATAAGAAACCAAATGCTTTTTGCACCATGTTCAGTCAACAACTTAACAGTAAACATGCAACTCCTAGAAGCTAAACCGATCAGCTGTTTCATGTAGTCAGACTAATAAAAGCAACTAGCTCAGTGGGTCCCAAACTTTATTGCATCACAGTGCCCTTGAGCATCAAAAAAAAATTCCCAGCACCTCTAGGCCAATTGTTCATTGTTGATAAATTCAGGGAAAAAAAAATAGTAAATTATGAAAGCTGTATTTGTGTCATTCTTAGGGTCAGTTGCATGGTAAGGGACAGGCATTGATAGTGTTTGTAAATATGTTATCATTGACAGCACTGTTTACACATGTTATATTTATAATAAATAATTTTATTTGGTTCTGGGTCACCAACTCAGAGCACCACTGCAAGTGTCCTGTGGCACCCCAGGGTGCCAAGGCACACAGTTTGGGAACCACTGAACTAGCTGATGCACTGCATTATGGGCCTGTTGTACTATTGCTTATTCCTTAAACGGAGCATTGCTAAGGACAGCTAGGTCTGTATAAGCACTGACTGTGTCTTATTTATTTTCTATATGCATGATCAATGCCCAAAATGGTGTTCCTTTTTATAGAATGCAGTTAGTGAAATGAGGTTTCATATTTCTGTCAAAATAACTGCAGATGAAACTGATTGTAGTAACAAGTAAAGATGTAAATGTAAGATGTCGTGGGAGTGCAAGGCAGCACTGCTTATTCTGGACTTGGATTTTTTTATTATTACGTTAACCACTACTTGTCGAATGTGATGGTTTTTCTTTTAGTTCTTTCAGGACTAGTTATTCTTTCATATTTTCCTGTGGTTTTGACTGCCATGACTTAATGTTTATCTTCTCTGCGTATATTAACTATGCACAGAAAGCAGCAAGTAGAATACGATATCCGTTGAGAGAAAGCAATCCTAATTACTAGCTAATAGGGCTGTGTATGCTGAAGTGAGGTTTTTCTCTAGTGTGTGAAAATTGTATGATCCCCAGAGAGCAATGCTGAACAAAAACAGGAATGTTAATGTTTTGGAATGGTTAAGAAACACTTGTCGAATTGACACTAAAATTTAGCTGGAATAAAATGAAGGAATGGAAATTCCACGTTCTACTATATAGCGTGGGCTTTGAGAGACAAATGGCAATCACTGAGTTTGGTGCAGAAGTAATGTGAGCTAATGAAGTATTTTGAAAGGGAAATATATTTGGCCCCAAGCTGCATAGTAAAGTTGAGATTTAACCTGAAGGGCTTGGAAAGCAGACGATGAGTGTCTTAATTCACTGACCGTCTTCATTGCCCCCAGTTAGCTAATATGCCAGGGCTCTGTGTGGTACAGCTGTGCCTGCTTCACAAACTGTTTCTCTTTGAGGGCTTAGTCTCTGTCTCAAATATCTTCTAAACTCGACAAACTTATTTTTGCTTTTCCTGACCTTTAAATGTCAGGTGTGAAGAGATAACTGTGGAAAGGTAGCCATTGTCGGGCAGAGAGGCTAACTTAAGAGCTTAAGTGTCACTTTTCAACATCACCATGACTGTTCTTGGTTTACTATATTAGAAGTACTGCTTTTCGTGTTTGCAGTAGCATTAAATACTTAATATATATCTTGCAATCTGAAATTATTGTGCAGTATGTGCACAATTCCGCAATGAAAAATATTCACTTTATAATAAGTAAATATATTAAGTAAATAAATTTCCTAAAAAGTTGCAGGCTGAGGTTATTTAATTTACAGTGGAGTAATTCTAATGCAGCTTGGTTTCGGTGTGGGCTGGGGGGCGGGGGGGGGGGGTGGATCAGGCATTGTTAAGAGTATGAGCAGCATGGAAATGCTCTTTTAAATGTGCTCATTGTGCAGATCTGCATATGAAAAATTTAGTCATTTCACCTGTCAGCAGTCTGTGATTATGTGGGGCTAACAGTAAGTTGTAATAACAGTAGTGACTCCTTAGCTTATATTATCAATTGACACCACTAAGGAATGAGGCACATATGGGCAGAGGTATTAAGCCTAGTAAAAGTTGATAATGCACCAGACAATCAGCTCCTAACTATCATTTTACAGGATGAATTTGGCAGTTAGGGGCCAATTGGCTGGGCGTTACCACCTTCCACTTTTTTTCTGGCTGCATCTGCCCCATAGGGTATAATAAATTCTAGTCGGAAACGGTCGTCTTTTCGACAAGACTGCAGTTTCCAACTAGAATTGGTCTGAACTGTTCTAGCTGCCAATCCACCTGCTTTTGACAGAAACGGGGCCAAATCAGACATGTTTTGGCCCCGCTTCGGCAATCCCAATAAGACTTGAAAAGATGTTGACACAACAGCAGCTCACCTGGCGCCATCCACCTCCTGCTTCCAGCTGCTGGGCCGGGTGAGTGTAGGTCACCCGGTGTTGTCCTGGCTACCACTGGCTCCCTTCCACATACTGCTACGTCCCACCAAAGCACTTACCCGGTGCCGGTCAGGTGAGCCTCAATCAGCGGCGATATCCGACATTGGGATTTGGCCGCTGCATTGATTAGATAGTGTCTGATCCATTCTGACAAAAGAATGTCAGAATTGATCCAACACTAATTTGAATATACCCAAAACCAGGCTCTTTCTATAAAATAGCTATGTAAAGGTGCGTACACACTGCATTCTTCTTTTTAAATTATATAGTTTACTTTGCCCCTTCTGTGTAATTATTTTTTAAAATATTGCCCAGTGTGTATTCTACAAATGACAAACCATGTACGCTTCTGCAGGTCATTAATGACCCCATGTGGTCTGACCATATGTCAAATTATCTGCTTGCACAGACCAGTGCATGCTCAGAAGGGGGACCATATGACATCACTGATATTGTTTAGAGCTATTCACCTGGTTGGCGGCACATCTGATATTGCAAACGGTGCAACGAATCGCCCAGTGTGCAAGTAGCAACACCTGGCAATCACCAGAGTTTCTGGTGGTTTGGCATTGATTGTTACCATAGAATTTTATCTGCCCTATAAATGTCACCAGAAGTTTTGACATTGCTATAGAAGGCTGCATCTTAACTCACAATATTTATGTTACCGGGAATGCAGCCAGATATTCTTGAATTATTTCTTTCTGTAGCCATTACCGTGACATGTAGGTGGTATGTACTCATTCTAATTCATTTAGCCAGAAATAATGCATGAAGCTCAGAGTGTGATTCCGCAGGGACAACAGCTCTGGTTCTGCTGTGTATACAAGTATCAGAAGCCGTCTCATTTAGTGGCAACTGAGAAAAACAATGCTTGTAGCTCTGTGTATTACAGATTGACTTCTCTATCAGCTCATGAAATAAAGTGACACCGCACTTAACAAGGTTTAGATGATCAAACTGAACAGCGGAATGGTTTTACAATATACAGTTAAACTGCTTGCTAGTTAGTGGTAACTACAAAGAGCTTTACCCACAGCTTTAGTGTATACGTGTGTCTGTGCATAGCAGAAAGGTAAGGGTGGACTGTGGTTAAAAACCACATTGGCAAACAAATCATACTAGTTATACATATAAAAATATCAAGTCCCTCTGCCATGGTGGGCTTCATTATTTATTTGGGAGCTTTGTGTTGCCAATGTATTGGCATAAATATATAAAAATAAAATGTAATTTATCCAGTCTATGAGGTTCAATGCGGTTTTTCACGATGTGCAGCGATTCCTTTATTTTAATAGATCGCATTCCAGTTCACCTTAAAAAGATATTGAATGCAAAATGGTGAATCACGGCGAAAATCGTGCTGAAAGCAGTTCTCCATCCTAGCATTGAATATACTCTCGACGAATCCAATGAAAACCCCATACACCAGTGACTTGCAGCGAGCATGAAACTGAGAACTGGCCGGCATTCACTGTTCGCTTTTGGCTAAGAGTGAAAATCTGATTCACCCTCTTCAATGTTCAGTGATGAAGTTTTACCGCAAGGAGTGCAAACAGCCCGATTCGATGGGGGGGGGGGGGGGGGTGGAGAATGGTGAATCGGGAGCATTGAATACTGCCCTTTGTGTGCAACTAATAGGGAATGTTGGGACTTTTTCTTTAGATTTTTTTTTCTGTGAACTTAATGTAGCACAAAGAAAATAAAAGCAGAAAATATATGTTCTTATGTTATGTTGAGAGAATACTTTCAAATATGTATTTGCTTGTAGTGGTAACTAGGCTGGGCAAAATGGACATTCTGTGTTGTGTATATTCTTTTATTTATTTTTTTCAAGCAGGGAGAGGGTAAGGGCATTTACAGACCCAAGTTGGGATTCTCCGTGTCAGAATGCCAGTATGTCTTCTGACTCCCCACTGCCAGAATCTCATATTTATCCCTGTTCACAGTTACAGTTAAAGGAAATAATTGCCCATTACATTTTTCTTTCTAGTGATAAATGGGCCAGGTCCACTAAGCTTCAAAAGTGATAAAATGAAGAGTGATAAACAGCCAGCCAATCAGCTCCTACCTGCCATGTCAGAGACTGTGGGTTAGATTTATTAAGCTCGGTGAAGTGATAGTGTCTGGTTTTTATCACCGGCCAATCAGCTCCTACCTCAAATTTTTCAAACCAACCAAGAGTAAAATGTTTTATCAGAGGCTAAAGATAATCTAACTCTGTACTCCACAGTGCATGTTTTATACTGCTCCTCACAGAATCAAAGGTGAAATAATTTTCTCAACCTGTGGATCTCTTCAAATGTGTCACTGAGTAAGGTCTACACCTGTGCACCTACCGAGTGACCTTGAAAAGTGAACTGTATGGGGGTTCTGACAACCAATTTTAAGAACCACTGATCTAGTGTAAAATTAAATAGTGGTGTTAGAAAATGAAAGCATGTGGCATCGGGTTTCTACCATTCTATTACTCTTAAGCCCCATACACACTAGGCCAATATCTGTGTTGGCTGGGATCACAAATTGGAGTTCATTCTGATTCATACTCCCCAATTCGCAACGGGGAGCAATGGTGATGGTGTGCGCATATTCACTGATATTTCCCTATAGATTGTAAGTGTGCTGGCAGGGCCCTCATACCTTTGGCTCTCTGTAAATACCCAGTTTGTTGTATCACTGTCTCCTATTGTAAAGGGCAACGGAATATGCTGCGCTATATAAGAAACTGTTAATAAATAAATACCCATTGAATGTGTCCCTCATTAGCAATAAATCTTATCTACATTGAGCTCTGAATCAGGCCCAATATGTTTTGATCCGTAAGATCCCAATGTAAATATTTGTAAAGATTGAATGCACGTAACACTGTCATGTCACTGGAGTCATACTCCTGCATAAGAATGAAGTTTAGGGCCAGATGTATCAAGCTTCAAAAGTGATTAAATGGAGATTGTTGATCAATCAGCCAATCAGCTCCTACCTGTCATTTTTCAAATCCAGCCTGTGACCTGGCATATTGGAGCTGATTGGCTGGTTGTTTATCCCTCTCACTTTTATCACTTTTTAAAGCTTGATACATCTGGTCCTTAGTCTGTTGAAGCTTATTTACTTTCCAAGAATGTGGGGTAGAGAGCATGACTTTTTTTTTTTTTTTTTGTGGGTTTGGGTGCGAAGGGCAGGGATAAGGGATGATAACAGCCATTCATTCCTTTCTTTGGTAAGCGGTAACCTTAGAAATACTGAATTATGTATAACGAACCAGGAAACTATGCAGACACTTATACTGTGCGCCTTTTGTTTACAGTCTGTATAATGGCTATGTTTTTACTGCCAATTTTTCTGTTTTTTATTTAATAAATCTTTCAGAAAAACACACAAACTTCAAGTAGGATAGTCTTATATACTATTGTTACCTTTCACCTTAATAGTACAGGACATTTCTGTGAGGCTGCTTTTTGCAGAACTTCAGCTACCCACTTCCTCCTCCTACTTTATTACAATATATTCTGGAACCAGCAAACATTGAAACCTAGACATTAGTTATCATATCTGTCTCATGTTCTCAAGATTGTGCAGTTTCCCTTTACTTTTGTACTGTAGTTACAGGGCTGAAGTCAGCAATTTTTACAATAGCAGATTTCAGGAAGATGTGCAAGTATTGTGTAACATTGGTACAGGTGCCAGTGTGGAAGTGAAAGTGCAGACTGCTTACATTTAGTGAACTGCACTGATGGCCTATGTAGCTGGTGATCTGTTTTGTGACATAAATGTGGTCTAGTGGTGGTGACCTTACAATTACGGAAGTCTAAATCATAGACTGGCCATTTAGTCATCTGCAGTTTGTAAGCCATTGCTGACCTACCCTTTTGCCTGTATCTAAAACAGCATACATATGCTTGAAATAGCACTAGCTTGGCACAGATAGTCTCACATAATGTACATTTTATGTACTGGTTAGGTTGCTTTCCCATTTTAGATACTATATCTCTAGTTGTGCCACAGCTTAATATTTTAGCTCCCAGCTGCTTTGTACTGCTCTTCAATGTTAACCTCATTTATGCTTCTGAGAATCGAGATCTTAGCTAAGGACCTCTTCAGGCATCCTACAAGCTGGGTACAGCCTGCTGCTGGGAAGGCAGCAGGCAAGGCTACTTGTGCGGTGACACCAGCAGCAGCCCCCCCATCAACAGCCACTGGACACCAGATATTGTGCTGGTGATTTGGACTCTGTAGTATAGAACCATAAACCAAAGCAAATAAAAAATCCACCATCAGAATTCTGTAAAGCTACACACCTACTGAAGAGTTTTTATTCATTCTTCCAAGCCACAGTCCTGGAGACTGCAAAGTGTACAGTATTCATTTTTTTTTCCAGGATTTGCTGATTTTGTTATATAGACCTGATAAATTCTTGTTTGAGCAAGAGGACTAATTATTTACAATGTGAAATTAGTCCTGCTATTTGCCACATCCCATTCACTTAGTCATAGGGCCATTTTATTTCATAAATCTCTACAAAAAGAAGTTAAATATCAATGATAAGGAAGATTTCTCAAAACCAGGGACTTTTTTTCTACGAACAGTATTCTGTATTCCAATCCGTTTAATTTGCAAATGTTTCCATAGATGTTAATGAAAGCTAGATGCATTGAGTGTTTGTTATTGCACTCACCTCCCTTAGTTTTGCAAGGTTATTGAAGTCATTTTGAATATTGAAGCTATTCTATATTTGGAAGCAACTGTTAAACTAGCTTGTGACAGTGTTGCACGACTGACTGCTTTAATTTTATTGCAAATCTGAAATACGTTGTTGGCAAAATATGAGCTTTATGAATTCAGTTTGCATCTTTATTATCTCATTCCTTTGCTTAAAGGTAAATATGTCTAGTACTTTGCTTTATATAGGTTTGTATGAGCTTGTGATTGCAGAAACTTGTCCTTTTGCAGTTCATCATTTCTATGGCTGTCCTATGTTAAAGAACATTTTGACAGAGCAGTATTAATGTTTTTGTTTCAAAGGACTTCCATGTATGCTCCTGTTGTGACTTCTAGATTTACGATCTGCTATGTGACTAAAACAGCATTCTTAAAGTCCCCATACACTGGGCGATGTACCTGCAATTTGGGCTCTTTTCCTCTGACTGCAGCAATTAATCACAGGAAAAAAGCCCAAATTGCAGATGACTGAAAGCGGGTCCGATGCAATGCGTTGTCCCGTGCACATCGCACCGGACCCTCTGTCACCATGGATGAAGAAGCAATCTGAATTGCTTCTGGCTCAGGGCAGGCACGGCTGGGATTGCATGCAAAAGGACCAAATGCGATTCTGCCGCCAGGAAATGTCCTGAGTGGCTCAAGGGAGTGTTGTGTGAGACTTCTCCAAAGGGAGAAGTCACCGCAATGTATGGGGGCCACTAGACCATTATCTCTGCTCTAGAAATGTTACATTGTCTGCACTTAAGAGAACTATTGAAAGTTTTTTTTTTTTACCTTTTTTTGAGTGTTTAGCTGTACACAAAAATAAAAAAGTAAGCCAAAGTCTGTCCCAGGAACAAGCCTATTCCCTTGTTCAATTAAAAGGACAGATTGGAAGCAATCACCATATGCAGCATGAGGTTATGTTCAGCATCCTTGCAGTTGAGATGGGGGGAGGGGTATGGTAAGCACACTGGCTTCCACCCAGAGGCGGAACTACCATTGGTGCAGCAGGTGCATTGCACCGGGGCCCCTGAAGACTAAGGGGCCCACTTCTGCCACCCACTGCTGAGTGGCATATTGTGAACTTGGGTTGGAGTGGAAGAGGAGGGCCCAAAAATGTAGTTTTGCACCTGGGCCAACCACTCATAAGTTCCGGCACTGCTTCCACCATTTGGAATACTGGCATTGGTATTCGGACTGCCAGTCTCTGTACAGTATGTATCCCTGCTGCATATATAGAAAATTTTGATAGGTACAGTTGAATCTGTTTTTGAATGAAGGAATGGGGTAAATTCTATGTTTAGGACCTAGGTTGGCTAATCATGGGATTTGCAGGATCCCACGATTTTGGCCTAAACTCACTGGCTTTTGAATCCCTGAATTGTAGCTTCCAATCCCTACCTTTCGGGATTGTTTAGTGCATGTGTTTTTTTTTATGTCGGGCAGTGCTGAGTAAATGGCTGCTCAGACCCTGCCCTGATCCTCATCTTGTGCATTGTGGTGTCAGAGGTCACACCGAGCAGCCCAATTTCTAGCCAAACCCACTCACAATCTTCAGCTGAGGCCAACCACCCGGCAAAGTTTTCATCAGAGCAGTGTGTGTTGTTTGTATCACAACGAAGGGAGCCAGCCCAGATGGCCACAGAGGAAGAAGCACACAAGTGAGAACTGGTACTCCGAGCCGGAGTGAGAGAGATTTAGATGAGGACTGACAGGGGTAGAGAGTTAAAGACTAAAAGGTGAGAGAGGGGGGACTAAAAGATGGGGAAGAGAGTGATGAGGAGATGCAGTCCTGCTGCTGCCTGCCATTGACACAATTGACTAATCCCAAATTTCCAGGGATTGAGCATTTTTTAATCCCAGGATTTAAAAAAATGGTCCCGGATTGACATACTAGATCAGGGATAACCAACGCCAGTCCTTGAGAGCTACCAACTGTTAACGTTTTCCATGTCTCCTCACAGAATCACAAGTGAAGTATTTAGCTCCACCTGTGGATCTATTAAAATGTATTAGTCTGTAATGCGTGCACCTGTGTACCTGCAAGGTGAGCTGGAAAATGTGAACTGTTGGTAGCTCTCGAGGATTGGAGTTGGCTATCTCTGTACTAGATACTGAATGAGAGCAAGGGTTTGAATACTTTTGGTATTGGATTATTCTACATAATGGGCAGGGGAAGGGGGTGGGGGGGGGAGAGCCCAAGGTTGTATGTAGCATTGTCATTTTCCATAACAGTCACTAGTGGATTCAGTTTTTGCTCCATTCAGGTGTCGCAACCTCTTGATATGGTTAGAAGAATTGTCCAGAAAGTTTGTGATCTAGGTGCCCTAAAAAAAACCTTCATACAAAATAGTCAGTATACATGTTAAACCCTGTCTAGTTGGCATGGTAATTGGAACAACTAAATATAATCTCCCAAGGGTGCCCATTAATTATATTAGCACCCAAAACTATTTAATACCTCCCCATATTTTACTTGAGAAAAAAAATCTGTGTGGTGTGAAATGTTGTAAACTTTAGTAATTCATCAAGTTTATGTAATTGACTAGTGTTTGGTTTGTTGTACGAGGAACTTCTATTTTTCTGCCCCCAAATAATTACATAAAATTTTCAGTAGGGTATAATGTCTCTAATAAACACATTTACACAATGCTTTGTCAAAATCTTGACTATCTTGGGGAAAAAAAAGTTGTGTTCTAGGAAGAAGACAGATGAAATCTAATATAATGGTATTGTTAACCTATAACTAGAATCCAATCATATTGCCGTCAACAGCTACACAATAGCTGTTAATGAGACACTTTTGTGTACAGTAGTCCTGATTGCTTGCAATTTGAACATTTTCAGGGCATTGTTTTTTTTTTTTTTTTTTAATTTTTTTTAAAGTCCTAAGCATGTCTAATTGCAGTGCAATCAAAAAGAAATCTACTCAAAACCATAAAAATGAAAGGAAATCATCTAAACAAAAAAAAAATGGAAATGCATTCACATGTAAGCACAGTTGAATGCAGGAATTATTTTCCTTTTTGTGTTTAATTATAGGTGGCAGGCTAAGCACTGAATTTATGAATGTGACCCTGAAATATCAGCCAGGCTTTGTTGTTGTTGAGTACTGGCGTTGAGAGAACTTAGCTGCATTGTGTGTTTCAGTGATAATGGTGTGTGCTAGAATAGCTGTTAATTAGCTACCGTTTGATGTAGAAAATAGTGGATCCGCACTGTTCTTCCCACCAGCTTCTGAATTCAGTTCAAACTTGTATTGACAAGTGATAGTACTTATGTATAGGATATCTGAATGTGTTATTTAAGATTAAAAAATGTACTTTAAGTTCATTCAAAAACTACAATTGGAACGTGTTCAAATCAGAGCAAATACCGTATTTTCTAATGATTTCTTTCTGGTTTTATGGTGCTAAAACTACCATTCTACTGAGAACCAAGCGCACAGGTCACCTGCAGATGGCTGTCAGCAGGAACAACAGGGGAGCTCTGTAGGTTAAGAACTGTTATAATATAATGACAATTGTCTCTGGTATGCATGTTACACAAGCAGCATATACTGTATTTGCACTGTGGCTTAATACCAGCTTGATTTTAATATGCATTTATGTTCTAGTTATATCTCATTAGCCTGTGTGACCTATGTGTGACAAAGCATCATACTGTGGCAGTTAATCGCCTGGACTGAACCTAAATAAAGTAACTCTAAGCTGTCTTTCATTTCTGTAAATGCACACTGCAGATTGCTAGCTGTTAGTTCACCATTATGTTCAGTAATTAATTTTATCTTATTGTGGCTATGTAGTGATTTCATGTGGAGGTAATTCAGTAGCAGCAATTGAGAGCTTGGGATTGCTGTATTTCAGCAGGTAGCCTTTCACACGTTTTCTTTATCTTTTTGAAAACCCCTTCTGTACAATCATGTAGGTTAAGTACATCTCCGAGGGATCTTCATATAGCATTTTAACAAAGCTGAAGCACACTTCATAATTGATGTAGTCTCATCAGGAGATATACCCTGCAGTAATAATAGTTTTGAGTGGTTTCCAGCTATAATATATTTGGTCAGTATTTTATTGCACTTAGATCCTAAAATGCAATATTGTATTGTGATGTTACAAGCTCTAAATAACCACTTTTTACTGTGATATGTTTTTATATTTTCTAACCTTGCAACTTTAGCACCATGGATAAACCCTCTGCATTTCAAAGCTATAATAGTAATGATAGTAATACTAATAGGAAAAATAATAGTTGAAATAGTATGTACTAATAATATTGTGACCAGTAGATTTCCATACAGCTATAAAGCCCCATACACAATATGCAATCCTGTCACCAATATAGTTATATCGGCCACGGGTTGGGCTTCGTCGGTATAGTTAATATCGGCCACGGGGGGCTTAAGTGTAGCAGTTTTGTCAAACGGGATGGTTCAAAATAAAGCACACTGATCTTTTTAGATATTGCCTTCTCAGATCTTCCAGTTGATCTGATGTAAATCTTCCTTCAGCTACTGGCAATACTTGGCTTTTATTTAAACTTAAATTGTTCATAGTTTTTAAAATTAATTATTTATTGATTTTACATACCAATATTATAATTTGGGACCGTAAACATTTGTTACCTCCCAAGTTACAGTACAGATGTACTAAGACTTGGAGAGTTATAAAATTGAGGATGATAAAGTACCGGCCAATCGGCTCCTAACTGCCATTTTCCAATACAGCCTGTAACATGTCAGCTAATAGTGGATTATCTCATTCTTTTGCTGTCCCCACATTATAATTTTTCAAGATTTTGTCTACCACCTCCTATGTGCTATGCAGCTATCATATATACAGGTTGAGTATCTGCATATCCTTTATCCAAATAGCCGAATTATTTACTTTATCCGTGTTTTTTTTTGAATAGTTTGAATTTTTTTACTTAGTCCCCCCCCCCCCCCCTGACCCTTTCCCCTTTCCCTTTTTCCTTTTTCCTTTTTTTTATACTTACCTAGTCCCCTGGTGTCCACGGCAGGTTTTCAGCTCATCTCCGGTGTCTCCAGCGGTCCCAGAAGTGCATTGTGTGAGTTCCTAGGCGCGCCGGTGACGTCACCGGCGTGCATGGGAACTCTCGCAATGCACTCCTTGGACCGTTGGAGTCGCCAGAGATGAAGCTGAAGGCCTGCCATGGATGCCGAGGGACCATCGGGGACCCACGACAGGTAAGTATGTAAAACATTTTTTCCAAAAAACGTAAAAATCCCTTATGCGGAATGCTCGTGGTCCCGAGCATTTCGGATAAGGGAAATTAAACCTGTACTATATTTAGAAGTTTCTTCTCTGCAAAGCACTTCCAGCACCCATGGGGGGGGGGGGGACGACACTAGTTGGGGACTTGGGGTTAGGCAGTGGGGATGAAGGGTTAGTTTTGGGCTACTGGTTAGAAAGATTGGGGTAAGGCTTAGACTGCGCCGAGCAGTATGATGGTAAATATACTTACCTAACTCCTGTTGAGGTTTACTGCATTGGAATGGCAGTGTCCCAACCCCTGGTCATTCGTATGTATTCCAGATAATGTTTTGTCCTTATGAAGAAAAGTGGGTTATCAAAATATTCTTTGGGGGGATAGTCAATCACCGGTGAGCATCTCCCGTCGGGCCCTATTCAATGCTGTGTTCCCCGACAGCATTGAGCAGGGTATCTCGGCAGAACGAGCCGGACATCACTAGCTGTCGGGCTCGTTCTGCCGAGAACGGCCAGGAAGTGACCAGCTGCCGGATGCAGCTCGCCTCTTCCTGGCCGCAACTTGCGGCCACGCCACCTTCTCGCTCCCCGGCAGGCGGGACATTTAATCCCACCTGCATGTTCTCAGTCGAGCTGACCGAGAACAGGACTGGGTCACGGCAGTCGAGCAAGCTAGACTGCCGTGACCCTCACATTGAATACCCCACTCTGTGAACTGTACAACATTAATTTAAGGGAATATATACAGTGTGTGTGTGTATATATATATATATATATATATATATATATATATATATATATATATATATATATATATATATATATATATATATATATATATATATATATATTAGATAAGTGGAATAGCCTCCCAACAGAGGTGGTAGACGCAAATACAGTAGTACAATTTAAACATGCTTGGGATAAGCATATTGATATCCTTACAAAAAAAAATAAGGATCAAATATGGTTTGAGGTAACATGTTAAAAAAAAGGGGCAGACTAGATGGGCCAAGTGGTTCTTATCTGCCGTCAAATTATATATATATATGTATGTATATGTATATACATACATACATATATATATATATATATATATATATATATATATATATATATATATATATATATATATATATATATATATATATATATATATGTATATATATGTATAATTTTTTTATTTTTTTTTATAAAAAACACTTGTGCACACAATATACAAATTAAGAGCTTTCTATTGTCTAATCCCTCAGCCACACGCAAACATCTGGCCAGATTAGTTCTTAATATCTGCAACTGATTTGCATTAATTGAGCATGGCTATTGACTGCATTTATGTGTAGATGTAGTAATAACCATCTGAATTGAGCTTTTGCTCTAATAATAATTAATAATAAAAAATAGTTATGTTTTTATGTATTTATGACAATCAATGATGTCCTTATTGTTCTTTAACAACATAGAAGTGGCTATTTTACAGTTTTGGCATGGCCAGTGTTCTCAGTGAGAGCACTGGCCCTGACCCCGGTTATTAACTAGATTTATCCAGCATGCTGGATATTAATCGCTAAGTCGATAGTGACGCGCAGGCCGTGCATCACTATCACTATTCCCCTACACACGGAGCGATTAATTATTATAATTTTATTTATATGGCTACACAATTGTTTTGCAGCGCCGTACAAGGTACAGTACAGGCAGACAAAACCTAACATTTACAATAAATACAAATAGAGTAAACGTAAAATGAAGGCCACAATTCAATACATATTACAGCTTAAATGTAAGTATTGAGGACTTGATCAATGTGTTTTCTAAGGAATCTAGTGAGAACGCTTAAGGTGCCCACACACTAGAAAGATCTGCGATCGTAAGATGTGCGCATAAATTAGCCTTGAAATCTTTTTTCCGTCCTGGACAATAGATTTCAGGCAAGCGCACATCTTTACCAAAGATTTTTCTTTAGATCCCGTGTGCGTTCCTATGGATCTTTTGTTAAATCTTCTGATCTTTTGTGCAGCATGTAAGATCAGAAGATTAAGCTAAAGATCCACGGGAGCGCGCATCGGACAAAAATCGGCCGATTTTCGACCGATTATCGGTAAACATCGTACGATATATTTATCGGAAATCGGCCAATCGGCCCAAAAATCGTTCTAGTGTGTGGGCACCTTTAGATCAGCCATGTCCAAACTGTGGCCCTCTAGCATGCCTTGCCATAGTTTTAGCATTCCCTAATAGCAAAACTGTGACAAGGCATCATGGGTCTTGTAGTTTCACAAGACCTGGATGGCCATAGTTTGTACATGCCTGGCTTAGATAATACCCCTTATTTGCTACATGTGTAGGCCCCATTAGTATGCAACAAGTTGTCAGATATTTAGCAATTAGCCCCTGGCCAATCCCACCTTCCTTTATCTGGAATGCTTTTGAGAACAGTGGTAATTCCCTACCTACTCCCTATATGGCTTTGGATCTTGTGTTCTGTCTGCCATTATATCGAGGAGATAAGAGGTAGAGGGTAATAATGGATGTAGTATTCCTACATTAAAAAAAAAAACATATTTCCTATGTGTCTACTACAGGCATGTCCAAACTATGGGCCTCCAGCCATTGTAATGCATGGTGGGACTTGTAGTTTCACAACAGCTGGAAGTCCATAGTTTGGCCATGCCTTTAGTAGACACATAGGAAATCTGTTTTTTTTTTTTGTGTAGGAATACTACATCCATTGTTACCCTCTACCTCTTAGCTAATTGCTAAGTATCTGACAACTTGTTGCATACTAATGGGGCCTACACATGTAGCAAATAAGGGTATTATCTAAGCCAGGCATGTCCAGACTATGGCCATCAACCTGTTGTGAAACTACAAGTCCCATCATGCAGTTTTGCTATTAGAGAATTCTAAAACTATGACAAGGCATGCTGAGAGGTATAGTTTCACAACAGCTGGAGGGCCACAGTTTGGACATGCCTGGTCTACTGTATTTAAGGTACTGTAACTGTATATAAAAAAAACCTCTGGCGGCCCTGGTTCCCAGTATGCTCTTGCGTGGATGGTAATAGTTAACTGGAGCAGAGATAAAAAAAATGCATGGACACGGGCTATAAATTTCTTTTGTTTTATAATTCTTCACCAGTGTCTGGAAATAACTTTTTTTTTTCAGTAGTGTGCCTTTTTTGATTTTAGTCTTGTATCCCTGAGTGATGACAACAGTTTTGACAGATGCAGATGAATCCTCAGGTCAGGGCTGTACACTATAAAGATTAAAATAAAATGGATAACATTTAAAGAAAGCATCAATCTCTCTCTGTGGCTCAGTGTAACATATGGAGAATACTAATGAAAAATGGCTCAGGTTGTGCTATTTACCTTCTTTAAAATCCTTTTGCATGGCGGAGGCTAATGTGGAAGCACTAAGCTGGTTTTGGTGTTTATATAAGAATACAAATGCATATTAGGTTAACACACACAAAGGGCAGAGTGTATTCATAAATTTGTTAAAAACAAATCACAATAAAAAACACATTTTCCAATCCTAATGTTGGTGTATGCTTGAAATCACTTAACGGGGTAGGAATAGTTATTGTTCATACCTCAACTGTCAGTCTTGGCGAGACCACATGAGAGCCGTCCCTTGCCGCCGCAGCCATGGTACCGGCTTCCAGTTAGGCAGTGAGCGTCCACCCACAGCGGGTGGACGTGGTCACCAACATTGTTTTTATTATATGGAGCAGTTGTAAATACCTATGTGAAGTCTATGCTTGTTCACCCCCTCACGCAAAAAGACATCTTGAGAAGTGGACGCTCACTGCCTAACTGGAAGCCGGTACCGTGGCGGCAAGGGGCAGCTCTCATGTGGTCTTGCTGAGACTGACCGTTTACAGTGCAAGAGACGGGAGTAGAGGTACAAACAATAACTTATTATTCCTACCCCGTTCTCTAAGTGATTTCAAGCATACACCAACATTAGGATTGGAAGATGTGTTTTTTATTGTGATTTGTTTTTAACGCATTTATGAATACACACGAATGCCATGTGTGTGTGTGTGTGTGTGTGTATAAAAGTTTTTTTTCTAATTTTTATTACTAAAAAGGTAATCGTTATTTCCAATATTCACCTGAGCGCCTTCCATCAAGATTTCTTATCTTTTTTTGTATCGTGTCTGTTTCAACAATACTGCCTGATTGAACCAGTGAGAATTTTTTGGAACTAGGCTTCTGGGAAGGGCCCATTTGAATATAGTCACACACCACTCCATTCATGTCTAAACATGTAACTTGTCAAAACTACAGGGAGGATAATATGGCTTTTACTACAATAAGAATTCAGTTTTTGAAAGGAAACCCAACAGATATACAAGGGTCCATTCTTAAAAGGCTAATTATGTTGTATCTGTAATATTAATGCAAAATATGATTTCATATAATGAAAGTCTATAGCAATAAAAAGTTGTGCTTTTTTATGTTTGGTTATCCAGGTTGAGTATCCCTTTATACATATATCCGTTATCCAAATTTTTCAGAAAACCATACTTCTCAAAATTGGCAAATTTTTTTTTTTTTTGCCCCCTACTGGGTACATTTGTAACAGCACTACTGGGGACTTCATATGTAACTGGCACTAAAATATGTGCAAGAAAATTATTGCTTGTCATCCAAATTCACTGTCTGATATTATACACAAACTTTCATGTTTTAAAACCTTGTTTCATACACAAATAAAATATATTTTGTGTATTTAATGTGTTTGATGTGCTCATACAACCTAAATACAACATACCTCATTGGAATATAAAAATATTCCAAAATACGGAATAATACATTATCCAAAATGCTTCTGGTCCCAAGCATTTTGAGTAAGGGATACTTAACCTGTATTGCTATTCACAGTAATTGTAGAGAGTGTGTAGATTTCACAAGCACAATAGAAAGATTTGTTATTTTTAGCCTATGTTTAAACTATAATTTTAAATTGTGGGAGTCCAAGAATCAGCTCACACTCCTAATCAAAGTAGTAATTAGAACTAAACTGGCCAACTCACTCATACCCCTTCCATGTATGCCATATCTCAGTACTGCTCTCTCTCCCCGCAATCTGGTCCCTGCTGCCTGGGTAAGTTCCTTTCACACCAGTAAGCAACCCAGGCTGGGTTAAAATCCTGGCAAATTTTCCTTGAAATTTGGCCAAGGAAACTTGCAGTCTCCAGTTGTTCCCAGGGCCAATCCGGGAATTTTGGCTGGTGTGAAAGGGGTATATAACACTCATCCAACCTTTACTGCTGTAAGCTAATTTCTGGTCTCCTATTATATGGCCTTACATTACATGTATAATAGTTTTCTCACCATATGCCATCTTCCCCTCTGCAACCTCCTCCTATTGGCTAGCTATTCCCTGTTGAATCCAGTTTAAACTCCTAAACTGCATGCGATTTATCCCATGTAAAAAATGGCACATCAAGTGCCAAATTGTATGTGAGCCTCCCAGAGAGCTGCCGGGCAGCTCGCAGGTAAATTGGGTCCGACTTGTCCCTAGGACAAGTCGGCCTAATGTATGGGGGCCTTAAAGCCCTCTTTCTTCTCTTCTCTTCTCTGAGGTTGCCTGGACCCTAGTGACCTAGGGGCAGATTTTTTAAGCTTGGAGAAGAGATAAACTGGAGATAAAGCGGAGAAAAGGTAAAAGGAGATAAAGAACAGATAATCAGCTGTGTTTGAAAAAGACAGTTGGGAGCTGATCCCAACTTATAGTTTTTTTTTTTTTTTTACCGGTTTTATTTTATACACAGTTACATTAAGGGAGATGTACCAAACCAGAGAGAGAAAATGTAGTAGGTAGATTACAGGCAACCCTTATTTAGCACAGTCTATAAAAAACACAGAAACTGGTTGCTATGGGCACCTTCTTTGTCTTTCTTGAAGGCTTGATACATTTCCCCAATTATGTGATAACTATCATGTCTGATTTGTATTTCTTAAAAGTAGTTGCTGGACATCCTAGAATAAAATTTCAATGATTTTACCGGTTCACTGATTCCAGTAAGATAGTGTGGTTTTGTTTTGTTCACCTCCCCTCATGTGTTGGTCGATACATTACGCCACAGTAGCCTTTCTGTACACAATGTGTCTGCAAACATGTCCTGAATTTCTTTCCTGGGCATTCTTTGCTACATGGTTTCCTTTGTGTGAACTCTTGCTATTAGAGACACAGTAGGAGCAAAAGTCTTTGCTAATTTCCCTGACTATAAATGCACAATTAAAACTGTGTATCAGCAGGGGTTAGGACAATCAGTGTGTTCTGACGCTGAGTGTTACAGAATTGCTGCTGCTGCTCAAATAGATAATTAGTGTATCATTCAAAACCTGTTTTCAGTGCAAGCCAGTGACTTCTACCCCTTTCCCACTGCAGTTCTTAAACAGTAAATTGCCATTTTTTTTTCAGCCCTTTTAAATGGGTAGAGCTGCAGTGGGAAAGCTCCAGGATGCTTTACCCGTTTAACAAATTCCGGTATTTATTAAACTGTAAAAAAGCAGTGTTTTACCGGTTTAAGATCTGTTTTTTTGCCAGTGGGAAAGGCTCTTAAGTGGTAACCCCTGGTACCTGCCGTGCGCCCGCCCTCCCCTGGTACTTACCTGTGTGGTGCTCATTAGACATGCGCATAGTGGGAACGGTAATTAACAAGTAATATACAGTTTACTATATGCAGTGGGAAAGGGGTTAAAACCTGCTTTGACCTGTCTAAAGAAACATTTCAAAAACCGGGTCAAAGCAGGTTTGGCAGTGGGAAAGCAACATTATTCCTTCAACGAAGTCCCAAAAATATCCTGACATTTTGTATAACTTGAAGTAAGCATTTAATACCTTTAGTAGTAAGGTGACCATACATTAGAACGCACGATCTCAATGGGTCGATTTCGTTGTGTGTATGTGTGTGTGTGTGTGTTTTAATGTGCATCGTGAGGTGTTTAGGTACTATTACGATCATATGCATGGTCCCGCGGGTTGTGAAGTGGATCCTGTGATCTTATGTGCTGCACACATAGGGGCAGATGTATCATAGCAGCGCTTATCGCGCCGCTATGATACTTCCTGCTTCGCCTCAATAGCGAGGCGAAGCAGGAAGGGACATCGACAAGATGTATTAACATCTTGTCTGCCGAAGCGGGGGAGCGTTAACTCCCCCCTCCGGCGATGTCCCTTTCTGGAGATAGCGCATCAGTTAATACTGATGCGCTATCTCCTGTCCCCCGGCCGGCCGCACTGGGCATGCGCAGGATCTCGCTGTTCACGCGAGATCCCCAGCGCAGCCCAGACCTAACAGCAGGGACAGCGCTGTCCCTGCTGTTTAGATAGGGCTTCGCCAGCCTGATGCTGGCGAAGCCAAACCCGGCTTCGTGCGGAACGGTCA
Source organism: Crinia signifera (assembly GCF_055691185.1). Taxonomy (NCBI): domain Eukaryota; kingdom Metazoa; phylum Chordata; class Amphibia; order Anura; family Myobatrachidae; genus Crinia; species Crinia signifera. Next base: position 126,637,912 of record NC_139219.1, on the reverse strand, counting down.
GCGATGCTGACCATTCATACATTCGGCCTGCTATCATTTTGATAGCAGCGCCGATATGGACAGGGGCGCATAGCGCCTCTGTCCTGTACCGCACGCTGGCTGCTTCATACATGGGGGAGAAGCGGTATCAGCGCACATAACATGCGCTAATACCCCTTCTCCCCCATAACGACCGTTCATACATCTGCCCCATAGGACCATATGTATCAATCTTCAAAATGTGATAAAGTTGAGTGCTAATCAGCTCCTACCTGCCATGTTACAGATTGGGTTTAAAAATTACATTTAGGAGCTGATTGGCTGGTTGTTGATCACTCTCCACTTTATCACTTTTTGAAGCTTGATACATTTGGCCCATGATCTGAAGATGCTACTAAGGCAGAGGTTCCCAATCTTTTTCGAATCACGGCACCCTAGAGTATCAGAATTTTTCCACGGCACCCCTAGGGCCCCAAAAAATATATAAAATTAAGTAGATTGTGTTTATATGTGCTTCTTAGATTCTGTTATGTGGCAAAGGGCAGGATTTGCTTCGGTTTGTACACATATTTTAAAATTGGCAGCCAACAGCACTGGTTTTGTAAATAAATAATTGATCATAAATAATTTGAATTGGTCCTGGACCACCAACCTGGGGCACCCCTGCAAGTGTCCCAAGGCACCCCTGGGAGCCACGGCACACAGTTTGGGAACCACTGTACTAAGGTACTTGTTTCCTAGCAGGGTGCCCAGATTTCTTACGTATGTAAACAAAATGAAATCGCATCACATTATGTTATAGTAGCATGCAATGCGAAGTTCACGCTCTGTCACTCCCTCCCCCTGTCAGATCCTCTCAGAAATCTCTCTGAGGTGATATTCTGTCAGGAGAAGAAGCATACCTCAGAGCTGGTGCTGATTTATTGAGATTATTTAGATAATTACTGCGATTATTGAGACAGCTGCATCAATGACCGTGTTCACGCTGCCTCAGATGAAGGAGGAGGCTATTGCCTTTTTAAGAACACCATTTCCTTCTGGTGGTGCAATATTGCGCAAACGGCCACGTAATGCATCTTTCTGTCAAAGAATACATGTGGCGCTGCCATGTGAAAGCGTGCCGGCTGAAGGTCAGTCTGAGAGCGGCCCACTGGTTTCCTGGGTGCCGCATGTCCTTTGTCACCCTGTAGCACTTTATATACTCATGGGCCCAGGAGCTGACATCCATTGAGTACTCAATATAGAAAAACAAGGTGACAGGTGGTACGTGGCGCACTGCAGCCCAGAGTTACAGTCCCCGAAGTTACACCCTTACTTCAAAATACAAATTGGACAAAAATTGGGATATAAACAATAGGCGCAAATGGTATACTCTCAAATTACGATACTTTCAGACTTCTCTTTCCGATGTGGTGGGGTCGTTTCTCAGACCTGAATATCACGTATCTGTCTTTGGTTTAATTTAGAGACAACCACATAATATATATTTTTGTTTATTCTTTTCTTTAAACTTCACGACCTCTCAACTGACACTTGTCTGAGAAACGACCCCACCACATCGGAAAGAGAAGTCTGAAAGTATCGTAATTTGAGAGTATACCATTTGCGCCTATTGTTTATATCCCAATTTTTGTCCAATCCATTGAGTACTGTCAGCAACAGCTGGACATTTAAAAAAAGACCGCTGTTTTATACAACCGTTTGATGGCATGTACGATGGACCTCATGGCGCAGCCACAGCGCCGTATCGGCGGTCCAGGCCACATCGTGGAGGTTGACGAGAGTATGTTCGTGAGGAGGAAAAGTAATGTTGGCAACATGTTCCCACAGCAGTGGGTTTTTGGGGGAATTTGCAGAGAAACGGGACAGTACTTGCAGGGTATCAGCACGCTCAATCATAGAGATAATTTATAGACCCGTCCACAGGGGTGCATACCCAAAATGTTGAACGAATGTGGGGCGCGTGCAAATAGCGCAAAAAGTGCCAAAGAGGTACTGCACGCCACATGCTCCATTCCTACCTCCAGGAGTTTATGTGGAGAAAAACATTGGGTGGGGATAACCCATCTGAGAGAATCCTGGGAGCACTTACCCTCCTTCATAAGGATGACTAAGTGATTTATTAATAATGATGTTTTTACTGTGAAACTTTGTTATAAATTAATGTTTTACTGTTTTAAATTTATTAATTATCTTTATCGTTCTGCTTTTTAATATATTTAGGTACATTTACAGTTCTTAGTTAAGACAGGTTGTCATTACTGTGTCAGCTGTATGATTTTTCAAGTGTGAATGTGTTCCTAAAACCCCACCACTATCCACGCCACCCCGAAGCGTGGCGGAATGCGTCCACTGACGTTTTCATACCCCCACTATCCACGTCGGCGTGGCGTTGAATTTATATAGTGTGGCTGGCGCAGTGAGCCACCGAGCCCGAAGTGTGGCGAGCGCACACAGATTATTTTACATGTATTCCGCGTCCCCTCGCGGGGCTCGGCACGCGTTGGGCTCACTGCGCTCGCCACACTATATAAGCTCAACTCCACGCCGACGTGGAGGTATGAAAAGGTTGGAGGATGCGTTCCGCCTCCCATCGCTGCGCTCGCCACGCTTCGGGGTGGCATTGATACTGGAGGTGACGCTAAACTATGACATAGGTGATTTCAATTTTAAGCACCCATCACATCTCATAGTAAGCACTCATACGCATGGGTGCTTCTACTATTAAATATCGCATCGGACCTGGTACCCTGCGATTCCATGCGATATTTCATTGTATAAGCACTCCTGTGCATTTCATATGGACCGCATCGCACAGCTACTGTACACGCTACGCAATGCAATTTCACTACGGGGAATAGCCTTACTGGGCGCCCTGTTAGGAAACAAGTACCGCTATTAACAGTGAGTATGCTGGCAGTTGCAGATCTTAAGATCGACTACACACATAAGATTTATCTAATGTCTGGGAAGCTGCCGGGAAGTCCAAGGGAAATCCCAACACGATCTGGGTCAGATGCTGGTCGTCTTGATGTATGGCCAGCTTTAGCTCCATGTAAATTGGATCTTGTGACAAGCTTCTGAAACTTGACATTTGTGCATGGTATTATTACCTCTGTTATATAAAGCATACGGTAAATTTCAGTCAATTGTGCTGTAAGCATTGCCACCTGAGTGTCCTGGAAGGGGCAGCCTTATTTGATTGTCGGCATTTGATTCAGTGTAGCCCCACCCAGTGTGGTTTAGTACAATGGCAGGTAGGAATACAAATGTATCATGGCCTCATCTCTGCTGTTGACAATTTATGCCTATTCATTCGCAAGTGTCAGTGTGAACTATTTAGAACCAAAATTTGACTGAATTCTGATTTAAAACTAAAGTAGTATACGTTATGGTGCTTGTGTATTATCACGGTGCCCAAGATTTCCATCGTAGGGCATCGTATTGATTGCATCGCATGCAATTCGATTTTTAATTGTACAGGCACCCTGATGGGTGATTACTATGTTAAATGCATTGTGAACGCCACCCCCACTATCAACGGCAACCCGAAGCCTTTTCATACCCCCACTATCCACGTCGGCATGGAGTTGATTTTAGATAGTGTGGCGAGCGCACGCGGATTACTTCACATGTATTCCGCATCCCCTCCCGGGGCTCACTGCGCTCGCCACACTGTCTAGAATCAACTCCACGCCTACGTGGATAGTGGGGTTATGGAAAGGTCGGAGGACGCGTACCGCTGACCCTCGCGTGCTCGCTGCGCTCGCCACGCTTCGGGTTGGCGTTGATAGTGGGGGTGACGTTAACAATGGGGTTACATTTAACATAGTAATCACCCATCAGGGTGCTTGTACAATTAAAAATCGCATGGCATTTTAATGAAATGCGATGCAAAATTTTATTGTACAGTGCGGGTCTTTGGACCCGAAAATCGGGTCCCATCGCATCCCTTTAATTAGTGGTATGCGATGCGATGGGCGCCGTGATAATACACAAGTACCTACATTTGTTAATAATTCTATGTATCCTAAATGGTTAAATGTAGAATCTAACTGTGTCTGGAAAATTCCAGTGTTCAGCCTGGTGGGATGATAAAAATTAAGAAGGTTGAATGAATGTAGGCCTAGTGAATCCTGTAAGAGGAGTAGGTAATATCTATAGTTCTACTTATAATGTTTAAAACATTCCACTGAAGCAGAGCAGTTACCCTTTTTTTTATATCCTATGGTCTTTTTACCATTAAGCTATATTCTTCTAATTTACCTTAAGTTAGTACTTTTTTAATGTTTAATGTAGTATTTTCACGTACTTAGACTATAGCATCTGTGTCTATATATGTAAATGTGTATTTCACGGGTAGTTATACTAAGCCTTGGAGAGTGATTTAGGGGGGTATTTAATCCTGGACCCTAGCATTGAAGGCTGTTTCTGACCAAACAGATCCGACTTTATGACAAAATAGAGCCGACTTGTTTTAATAGGGCGCGGATTCTCAAATCCAGGGCTTTGTTTCGACAATCCGCAGCTATTTTCATAGATTTGCAGACTTTCTGACACTCAACAGTCTGTACATTGAATAACACCTGTCGAGTTCCTGTCGTAAGAAACAAAAATGGCGCGGGATTGAATACCCCCAAAGTACCAACCAATCCACTACTAACTGCCATGTTATAGACTGTTTTAAAAATGACAGGTGATTGACTGGTACTTTCTCTCTACATTATCACTCTCCAAGACTTAGTACATCTTGCACTGTCCCTCTCTATAAATAACTATATAGGGCCTGATTTTGAGATGTCAGCAAAGCAAAAAAGGGCTGTAGTAACTGCATCTTGGGAAAATCATGTTGTGTTCAGATGGAACAGATTTTAAAATGTGCAGAAAGCTCTAAAGGACTCATCATACATCCGCAATCAGAAAAAGATTAGATTAGACTAGTGTTCTCCATTTATTTATTTTACAATCTACCAGTATGCACCAATACATTGCATTTTTCCATGTTTTTCAGCTAAAACAGTACGGGGCAGTACGGGTGGTGTAATGGTTAGCATTACTGCCTCACAGCACTGAGGTCATGGGTTAAATTCCCACCATGGCCCTAACTGTGCCGAGTTTGTATATTCTCCCCATACTTGCATGGGTTTCCTCCGGGTTTTCCGGTTTCTTTCACACTCCAAAAATATACTGGTAGGTTATTTGGCTCCTAACAAAATTAACCCTAGAATGTCTGTGTGTGCGTGTACATGTGGTAGGGAATATAGATTGTAAGCTCCACTGGGGCAGAGACTGATGTGAATGTTCAAATATTCTCTGTAAAGCGCTGCAGAATGTGTGCGCTATATAAGAAACTGTTAATAAATAATACAGGCCTGACAAACTTGAAAGGCTCCTCAATTTGCTAGCAACAACAAACCAGCTGATCATTACCATACGCTAGCAATCTAAGACACCAAATGGTTGCTGACATCCCTCATTACTGGTCAACCTGACTTACTGATTCTGATCATTTTTAATCGTGGAAACAGCAATTTGTGTACAGAAATGTCCTCCACCATCTCTGTTGCAATCATTCCAAGAAGCCCTGCTTAAATACCATGTAGGGCAAGACTACTAGCATTGGGTGGCTTTTATTTTTTGTCAAAGATGCGTGCCAATAGCAATGCATTGTTACTAGTTTGCATGAGGAGACTAGATTTGCTACGACAAGTTCAAGATCTGTTGTGTTCTAAAATGTTATTTATCAGACAAGGACTTCTTTTTTTTTTTTCTCCATGGTCCGGTCTGACACGTCCCCATTGTAGGCGCTTTTGGCAGTAAACAAGGGTTGGCATGGGCACTAGGAAGCCCCATAAGTAGAAAGCTGTGATGTGTTGTGGTCGCGCACCTGTCTTTCATAGCCAGCATTTAGCATATTTAGTAATTCTATGTTCTAGTAACTCTTCTGTAGCGTCAGACCAGAAATCTTAGTTTTGCCTAGTGAGCCTTAGGCTAAACCCATTACACTTTTTCTGGGTCACTGATTGTCTTTCCTTGGACCACTTCTGGTTGGTACAAAACACAGCACATTGGGAATGCTGCACAAGACATGCCATTGGCCTGACCTAGTAGTTTAGCCATCACAATTTGACCTTTGTGAAAGTCACTCAGATCCTTACGCTTAACTGTTTATTTCCTGCTTCCAAAACATGAACTTAATAACTGCCTATTCAATTGCTGTCTAATATCTAATGTTTTGTGGCTGGCTATACTGAAGCTTGCGTTTTCATCTGTTTTTAATCAGATCATGTGCAAATCATATGCCAGAATTAAGGCATTTTATGGCAAACAAGTATTTATTGCATGTAATACAAACAATATTACATATTACTTTTGTTTTTGAAAGAGTTTGTTTTGTAGCCAGTAGATACATTCTTGTGTTGCTGATGAACACTATGAGCAGAATAGGTTAGTGTGCACAGTTTCTACATTAACTACATCACAAAGCTCTGAATAAACCGCTTTTTCAATTTTACATTTCCTTCTTCATGATTTATGGTCCCCTGTGCTGGACACATTGCACTGGCAGTCAATTAAGAGAGCTCTGCTCCCTTCTTAACTAACATTAATTAGGTTAATAATTCAACAATATTCCCTTATGTGCAAGGAATTACCTGCAAGTGATAATCGTATTTGCCTCTGTCATTGAATTATTCTGGGAATTTACCTGCAATTGCCTCTCATGCATAGAGCTTTTTGTTTGAAACTTTCCATCTAAAATTCTCAAATGAAACAAATGGGATTATCTGTTAACGGTCGTGTTCGCAGGGTTTTTTGAGCTTTGGAATTTAAGAAAACATCAAAGATGCAACTTTTATGTGTTCAGTCCCACTTGCAACATCAAACATTGTTTTTGTTGGTGTATGTAAAGTAAATGCTTGAAGACAGTGACCTTCTATTGAGTAATAAGCCTTGGAAAGTGATTAAGTGGAGAGTGATAAAGTAGCAGCCAATCGGCTTCTAGCTGTCCTACTACAGGCTGTTTTTGCAAAGTGACAGGAAATAATCAGTTGGTGATTTATCACTCCGTTTTTTCACTTTGCAAGGCTTAGTATTGTACATATTGCCCTTGATGTTACTGCACTATGGGGTTGTTCATTAAACCCGGGAGTACTAAAGGGACATAGCCCAAACTTGGGATATTCCCCTCAGCCCCTCATTTACTTTTGTGGTGGTTCTTGAATAACCCCCCACCCCCAATAAATAGTGTAAGGTATTTTTGAGGTCAATGTGCTTGGTCTTTGTTCACACTAAAGTGTTGGTCAACAGACCGTTTGGTTGCTGTTGATGAACATTTGGGGGATCTATCGAGCATATGGCTGAGCAGTTGGGTTAAGGGTTGTTCTGCATGTAGTTGCTGGCAGTCGTGGGATTTGTTTCTTAGAACAGATTAAGTCTGGTTAGGGTAGAAGGTGCTCAAGAGTTATCTTTGATGCTGATTATACCAGGACTTTCTTGCTTTGAGACTTAATGCCCACTAAATCAGGGCTCGAAAAACCCGGGAGCCAGATCACCATGGCGACCAGATTTTCCGTTCTGGCGACTAGATCCTGTGGGTGGTGTGAACTGCCGAGGAGATAGGTCATAGGACGTGGCAGTGTCTCTATGCTCCTGCCTATGCTCCTTTTATAACATTGTAGCCCACATACCCAGTGTTACTGGTCCAGCAGACAATAGTAGCCCTCCGTAGCTGAACCCCTCGCAGCATCTGGGTAGGACGTAGGAGATCCTTCTGAGCGGCGTTCCGCTCTCAGGTGATGGGGCCTGCCACACGCCGTGAAGCCACGCCACCAATTGCCGGAAGCCTGTGATGTGTTGGTGCGGCTCTTCCGAACCTCCAGCCAGCACAGGCGCCTGCAGGAGCGCCCAAAGGATGATGATGAGGTGCCAGGGCAGGTGGTTTACTAGAGCAGGGGACCCTGCTGCTGTCAGCGGTGATGTGGCATCCATGACCATCCTGGCAGTGTGGCCGTGCAGTAGAGGTAGTGCTCGTCCCGCAGGTTGGAAGCCTGGTGCTCTGCAGGGAAGATGAGCACAAGGGAGAGAGGGGGCTTGCCAGATCAGACTGCAGAAGATGAGTGTGTGCCGGGCATTGGCGGCAGGCGGCTCTCTCCTCCCCCTACTGGTGAAGGTGAGTGGGGAGAGACACAATGCATGCCGTTGGGGTTGTCCCATCCCTGGCTTTTTTCTGCTTGTGTCATGGCAGATGGTGCCCCTGCTCTGTATGCAGTGCACTGGCAAATGGGCCCCGGGAGGACAAGGGGTGACCAGGCGGAGGGGGAAGGTGCCCATAAAGGGGATAATTATCAGGGGACAATGTGAGAAGGGTATCAGGTTGCAGAAGGGTGCCCAGAAAGTAGTGCTAATCATTAGGGAACACCGGAAAACCGACCACGGTGCCCAAAAAGTAGGGACAATCATCAAGTGACAATGTTTGCTGGGAACACAGAAAAAAGCTTCTGGGAGCAGGAGTGTGTCCAGAAGGGAGGGACGATCATTGAGGGATAATGTATGCAGGGAACACAGAAAGAGGGATCAGGGTGCAGGAGTGTGTCCAGAAAGTAGGGACCGTTATTTGGGCAATGGATGCAGTGTGCTGTCAGCATCCCTCTGGCACAGCCGGATGTCAGCAATGCACGGTGATGGGGAAGTGATGTATAGTTCGGGAGATTCGGAACCCGCCGTGGCTGGTTCCCTGGGAGCGGGTCAACTGGAGCTGTGCCCTGTCTGCCGCCAGAGTCAGGGTGAGCACCCTGTGCACAGTCGGTGTTAGTAGCCCGGGGTCCATCAAGCGCTGCTGCTGTCATTCTCCTGGCTGCGGCCACTACCAGCCCTCATATGCCACCCTCACAGTGCAGCAGTCACAACTGTGGAACCCAGCGCATTACAACAGCTGACTCCTTCATGAGAGCATGTGGTAGTATGTGGAGTGTGGCGGGCCGCCATTTTAAATCCTCCCCCGACCTATACTCCCTGTCTTTGTCAGTAACTTGATAGTTAATGTCAACTAAATTATTATCACTATGTGCTGCTGCAAGAGATGATCTATATATGCTGCATTTCTAGAATGAAGCAATTTTTTTTTGGGGGGGGGGGGGGGGGTGATTTAGTATCTTAGTTTGTCTGGCTCCTGCACTTTCCTGCTGGCTCCTAGATTTCAGAGAACTTTGTCGAGACCTGTACTAAATGTTTTGGCACACCATAATACAGACTGTACGAAAAACCACCGAACACACTGAGGTCAGCGTACACCCTGTGTAGTGGATCCCTCCGAATCACCCAGCCAAAAGTACCAGTTTAAAGCAAAGTCCCGAAACCGGTTCCTTATTATAACGGGTAATGATGAGAATTGCTTTATTATTTGCTTGACTTCTTTCGCGAGAACATTATTTTTTTTTCTTGTGAAGAATTAATTAATTTAAGGTTTTTATTGTTCTTATTTTTGTATTTTCTTTCCAAATAAGCTTACACATGTGCATTTGGGAGGAGGGGGTTATAATCAACACCTCATCACAAGTGATTGTAGTTGTTGGTGTAACACTTCCATAGAGCAGCTTGTGTATTAGATGTAATGGGCTGTTAATGAACAAGTAATTGAGGTTTGATGGTTGTCTTTCAAATACCAGGAGATTCAATTGACACTAAACAATCATGTTATTATCCAATCCTCATGGGGTCTTTTGTTAAATTACGTCTAATATTAGTATGGCGTTCATTCTCCTAATGTTCCAATTCTCCGATGAGGAAAACCCTAATTTTATAGAAACAATCTCTCTCTCTCTCTCTCTCTCTCTCTCTCTCTCTCTCTCTCTCTCTCTCTCTCTCTCTCTCTCTCTCTCTCTCTCTCTCTCTCTCTCTCTCTCTCTCTCTCTCTCTCTCTCCACATGATGAATGTAGTTACTACATTCTTATAAACATATATAAGGTAGGTGTATGATAGATATATCTATCATACACCTACCTTTTATATATGGTTATATGAATGTAGTAGCTACATTCTTATATCATGTGCCCAGATTGTCTATTGTTCAATGCTATCTTGGTCATTTGAAGGTCAATTCAGAAAGGTAATATGAACTTCACAGGACATGTGACACTTCATGCTAATTCTGAAATGGGTTTTCCCCTTTAAAATCCTGTTCAGTGTTATTTTAAAAACAATGAAAACCATCTAATATTGGAGAATTATTGCATATATTGTTCCATTGCGTGAAAAATGTGTGTGGAGATGCTGTAATGATACTGGAAATGTAATGTTGACAAGCTTAGTAAGCAAACTTGTACAACAAATGTCTTTGGCAGATGCTTTTGTGGGAGATTAAACTGTTCACATTGTGAATCAGCTCTTCGGCTCTTGAATTTTATATATCTTTTTTTCTTTTTAAAACTCTTAAATTAAAAAAACAAAACCGTAAAAATATCATGACACTGACTATTCTTTATCGCTACCAAAAACTGCATATTTCCAATTACAAGGTGTTTAGTTAAATGATACAATTATAATGTGTCCAATGTTTGGAATCAATTTTTTTTCTAGGATCCTAACTTAATGTGGTTTTAGTGGAGAAATGTGACTTTATATTTGACAATACACATATTTGGTGAATGCCATTCTTGAAATTATCAGATATTTATTAGAATTAAAAAAAAAAACTGTAGCGATCGTTAGTGACCATAGAACCCAGTAATTTCAGATCAAATAAAGCACGTCTTGTTTAGCTGAAAGCTGGCTGTACAGTATCACTGTGCAGCTGCTACGGCCAGGGCAGGCTCTCCAATAGAATCTACAAAGTATGCTTGCCTATACGACATGTGCTTTGTTTTACAATTTAAATAAACCAAAGAATATGATGAATTGTCATATATTCTAGTTGTCAGTCTTTGTTTGCTCAGAAGATGAATCGAAACACATGATATCCTAGAAAAGGGTTTATCCTGTATTGGTCAAAAGAAAAAAGTTTGGTACCGTGTCCTGTATTGGTGTAACTTCTTTTACCTTTCAGTTTTAAAGGAATATTTTCACATTCATATCATATTGTCACTTGTATATTGTTGGCATTTTAATGGCTCTTCAAAATCTGCTGCTTTTCCTTTGTATATGAAGTGCTCATTGAGCCTCTTATTGATGCTGTGAGCGATTTTCTGTGATATCTGGGTTTTTTATTTTTAATTATTCTTAACGTTTTACCTTTTTTTGTGTTTGCACTCCATGTAATGACAGTCCTGTTGTATTCAGGCATAATTCCTCTGGTCTACGCACAATGATGTTAGTAGTGGGCAGTACTGTGAATTGAAATAAAGTGTCAGAGTTCTGTATTTAAGACTCTGGGCAGTATTCAATGACAAAAATTCGCCGTGTTTCATGGCGAGTTTGTGCTTTTCACGCCGTGGAGAGAGTTTTTTTTTCTCCAAAGGCGAGCCACCCTATTCAATGTGAAATATTCTCCGTCTTTCTAAGTTATTCTCGCCGCCTCTCTCCGTGTAGAAATTCTCCATCTTTTGATGGAGAGCAGGAATGTGAACTTTTAAACTAAAAGGGTGTTTTTTTTAATTTTGGTGTCCAAAAATCATGTTTTTTTTTCTGTGAAGGGCCATGTTATTTTTATTCATGTGCCTATAGCACATGAATATATATTTAATTTTAAAAAAAATATTTTTTTACATTTTTTTTTTTTTTTTTTTTTTTACACAGTGCAGCCAGCAGGGGGCCGGAGTGCTCGAGCCGCTCATTAGATATTCATATATTCACTGCACCCGAAGCACATTCGGGTACAGTGAATACTGGGTCCCCCGCTGGCTATAGGGGGGGCAGCCTGTGCTGCCTGGGTCCAGGGGAGCCCTGCTCCCCTCCCCATATCCCCTACAGCAGCCAAGAGAGACTTTAATCTCTCTTGCCTGCTACGTCCCCCGGCTCCCTGACAGCTCCCTGCCGCGGACGCTCGTCCGCTGCAGGGGTTAAGACTCGCCGCGAGTGGCGGCGAGTCTTTAACACGTTGAATAGGGGGAGCAGGAGTGGCAGCGAGCCCTCCGGAACACGGAGAGTGCACGGCGAGCAAAAAAAAATGCTCGCCGTGCACGGAGAATATCTTCATTAAATACTGCCCTCTATATTTTTGCAGGTTTTATGTAAACCATGTATTATCTGGATATTTAACTGCTTTGTAGTGCAATTATTTAGCAGCCTATATGAAGAATTGGCTTTCTGATTTGCATGACTAAAGGTGTGTACACACTTATCGATTTTCATTTCCATTCGATTTGCTTTAGATTTCACCTATGCAACTACTTTTTGATTTGGCCTTTGCTTTTTATATTCGATCTGCACTTTTTCATTCAATTTCGATATAGAATTTGATTTACATTGAAGGCACAGTGTACACATTCGATTTACTGGATCAAATTCAATATTTCCTTGCCTGCACAGTCTATTTTTCTTTTCGATTTCGAGAAAACGGGAGTGCACATCGAAACAAATGCAGATCAAAAGCATCTTAAAAACCTTTTCGATTTCGATCCGATTTTGCTTCTATAAGCAAAATCTAATCAAAAAACTTTCAAAATCGATGAGTGTACACCCCTTTAGATTTTGGCTAAGCACCATATTTTAGTTTTATATTTAAAACCACTGGTAAGTGAAATGCCTGTTAATATGCTCTCATATTTATAATAATTTCCCTTGTGTGTGTAGGAAGAACAAAATCGAGGAAAACCAAACTGGGAGCACCTGAATGAAGACCTGCATGTTTTGATCACTGTGGAAGATGCTCAGAATAGAGCAGAAATGAAGTTGAGAAGAGCGGTGGAGGAAGTGAAAAAGTTACTGGTTCCAGCAGTAAGTAGCTTGTCTATTTAATGCAATGATCATACACATGTTGGCTGTTGGCCCAAAACAAGTAGTCCAGATCTGGCCTACTTAAGATATGAAAATGTTTAAGATATTTAACATTTGAACACCACCTGGCACTGGATAAATCTGTCCGATTAATGCGATCGGCGGGATTGGCAAGTATTCATACTCAAGTTATACCGTGACCTAGGCTAGAGACAACTGAATAAGTCTGGGAATAATTCATCAATGTGCTACTAATAAGGTACTGAATACCTAGAAGTGTTTTTTTATTTGGCGAAGTCATTGAATCCCTCATGTTATAACCTTTTTAAGCTTTTGGTTTGGTAAGATAGCTGCCATACTACTGACATGCAGAGGTCCTTTAGTGTGGCTAGTCACTATATTTGAGCAGCCTGTCTGTGGAGACTGTACCTTCCTGCAGCCTCTTGCAAACTAAAGACCCTTTAAACAGCAATGTGAAGGATAGTGTAGAAATTCCAATGGCCCTAAAGCAAGCCGTTAAAGTAATGCTACATTTTTGAAGCAGCATGTTCAGGTTCAGTGGATATATATCAGCTAACAGGAGCTTCAGGTGTTGTTTTTTCTTGCAGTGTGGTGTAAAATGTCTCATGGGCCTGAGGCCTATCAAGCAATTCTGTGTAATGTTTATGTAAGAAGTTCTGTCTTCTAAAACTGTACACTTGGCACTATCATTTAACTGGGATTCTTAGGAGTGTTGTCGTTCTCTTCCTTCCCTACCATTTAGACCAGCTGCTACTTATTTTCTTTTAGTTATGCATAAGAAAAGTAGCACAGAATATGGGCACTATTCATCTGGGATAATGGTGTATTCCCTCTTGAGCACATACCTTCAGAATGCCCCCATTTATATTGTAGGGTACTGTACTGCCATCTAAAAAAAAAAATGAATAGCCCGATAAAGGATACAGAGACTTTCCGGTCAAGTTTAAATACGTCCTCTGCCTCTTGCCTGTTCTTTTAAGTAGTCAATAAAAGCAAGTTATCACTGTACTTCACAGCATGTGGACTTATGCTAATGGCATGATGGTACAGGTTATCATTCTAATTAAAGCTCTCCTACTTGAGAATTTGTGGAAAGCTTGTTTTGATGCATTGCATTACAATGGAATTAGACATTTAGGATTAGTTTTAAATGTATTTTCTTTTAATAGCAATTTGCAAAGATCATTCACAACAGTTTCAGGTTTACATTTGTATAATTAATATTTACAAATGTAAAGACTTTATGTAAATCTGCAGTCCCAGGTAGCCACAAGTTAGATTTAGTTCACCTCTTTTAAGTGACTGACTTGGGGGTGGGGAGTTTTTTATGAGTGGTTGGAGCATTAAAAAGCGTTAACCTCTGTCATCACAAAGGTTTTTATTGGTACTCCCGCTCACATCTCCCCTTGAATGATCACACAGCCCCATTTATTGGCTGATAGATGAACCCAATAATTATGTCCCCTGTGGGGGTGAATTAATCACCCTGCCTTGCAAAAGTTCTGCTTTTGCAATTCTTCGCTGGGTTTTAGTCCTTAAAATGTTGCATAACGATATTATTGAAAGGGTTAACTTTTTAAGATTTGTAACAATAAGAATGAAACCACTTCTACTTTTATGGAGAAAGTATGTAGACGTTTTAAATGACACACATTTTCATTCAGACATGTATTCAATCTCACAGGTTCTAATGCTATACTTTGTCCATAAGCCTAAGACGGTGACATCTGCTAAATTGTTTTTTCTTTCCAGCTTTTCTTTTTCAGAGTGTGAGAAAGAAAGGCAATTTCTTTTTCTATCCCAGCAATATAGACATGACACTGTGGTATTTCAGCGATAGTAGAAATGTGAAATTAGAGCTCACACACCTACAGATTAATGTATCAACACAACGAGATTGAGCTGCTTCTTTGGAGGCTGAAAGAGTATTCTTTGAAGAGATTTAGGCTACAAAAATATCAAGGATAATAGCATAGAATTTTCAATGCCTGTATAGAAGTTCTGTTAACTATTCATAGTGCTAGGCTTCATAGCTACATCAACCTACAAGAATGTTCTTTAATCAAGCAGTAAAACCATTGAGGCAATTTACATTATCCATAATAGTCTCTCTTTTTAGCAGTGATTTTTAAATCCATAAGTTGTAATGTAATATTCAATAAACATCATTAGGGTGGAGTTCAATGTGAGCTGATATTTCCACCATTTGGAACGATCAGCACACATCTATTCAAGACAGCGGTTTCAAACCTCATTGAAGCCCGTGAATATTCAACTTTTTAAAAGTCGAATCTGCGTCGTCAAACTGCCTCTGGATTGTTGAATTTGCGTCCATTTTCATGAAAATACACAGTTTGGACAATCCTCATGTATTTTTTTTGCAGAAAGCCAAAAGATTCCAACTGTCAGATTGACCAATATTCTGACTGCTGGAAACATTGATTACCCCTCTAAATCGCTGAACTTCATGCTCAGTGTGGACTTGTTTTTGTTTTTCCTTTTGGGATAGTTGTTTATATTCTATGGAAGTGATTCACTTAACCTAATTCTACAGTATGTGCCTGCCTATGGTAATATATTACAGTAGCCAAACTCTAATTTTGTGGAGCACCGTCATGCTCCTCAACTGTTTTGGTAAAGACATTGTGGCTATAGCCACAATGGAATTCCACTCTAAAAACAAGTCTTTTAGAAATTTTATTGTGATGTGTACGCTTAAGCTTGGAAGTTTTTCAATGTTCTTGATCACCCAAAAACGTATTAACATTAAGTTTCTCTTTTCTAAGCATAGGTGGGTAAAGAGGAGAGTGGTACTAGCCAATAATTTCTGAAATCCGATGCTACATGCTGTGTTGAATAATCTCTGTTAAGAACTAATTGAGTGGTACTTGAGCTCTTTTACTTTCTGGGCAGGATGCATCATCATGAAAAATGCACCCAAACCTCCGTAAATGCAGTTTTGTTGATTTGGCCTCTTACCTCAAAGCAATCTCTTCTGAGATTGTGGGGCTTTGTTGCAATGGACTTCGCCATTTTCAGATGAGGTTGCACTATAGAAGCCATTGTGCTTTTTTCGCATTTCCCTACAGAAAGGATTCCAGTTGGATCCCACCCAGTACTCACTGCTGCATGTGTATCACTAGGATTGATGTGCAGAAAAGTCCGATCGTGATGGATGACTGGGTACTTATTTCCTAGCATGGCGCCAGCGATAAAAATTGTATCCATCGGGACCCCAAAAATCGCATTTTTACATTGGAATCAATGTAAAATGGTCCCTGAGACCCGATTTTACATTGGCCCCAATGTTAAATGCCCCCCAGACCCAAATTTTCATTGTTTCCCAACCCTGATGGGTCAAATGCCCCCCCCCCCCCCATTGTTAACGCCACCCCACGATGAGCGCCAACCCGAAGCGTGGCGGCGGTACGCATCCTCCGACCTTTTCATACCCCCACTATCCACGTCGGCGTGGAGTTGATTTTATTTAGTGCCCGAGCGTGGCGAGCGGACGCACATTACTTCAGATATTACGTGTCCCCTTGCGGGGCTCGCTGCGATCTCCATGCTTCGGGCTTGGTGGCTCGCTGCACTCGCCACACTATATAAAATCAACTCCACGCCGACGTGGATAGTGGAGGTATGAAAAGGTTGGAGGACGCATACTGCCGCGCTCACCACGCTTTGGGTTGGCGTTCATCGTGGGGTGGCGTTAACAATGGGGGGGGCATTTGTCATGTAAAATACCCATAAGGGTGGGTATACAATGAAAAATCTGGTCCATTGGCCCATTTAACATTGTTCCCTATGTAAAATCGGGTCCATCGCATCGGCCGCATCGCATGCCTTAACGCATCGCATTGCGATTTTTTCATTGTCGGGGAAAAGGCTAAAAATAGCCCTAAAATCGCTTCTGTCGCATCCATCGCATACCTTAAGTTAAGGTATGCGATCACCTATGACGGGCGCTGTGCTAGGAAACAAGTACCGGTGACCGTTACCTAAAGAGCTGTCCTTTGCTAAAATCTATGTGCATATGATAATTAAAGGCCTTCCCAGTGTAAGACGTATCTATATGTCTACCAATGGCTTAATAAATAGAAATTAGTATCTTTCTGTTAAGGGTTTTTTGCATCGCACTTCATGGTATATATTCAAAAGTTTGTGATATTTGCACCTACCCTGCAGTTTGCCCTGGCTGCTTTAGGTTGTTCTCTCCTGATCTGTATTTGCATTACTTATCTATTTTTCTGTCCCTTCCTCTTATGTTGAAGGGTGATTAGAAGTTGAATGCTTTTCAGCTTGCTGTTTACTCTAAGCTAAAGCATATGATTTTCTGTCTAAGAGACGCAGCTAGTGTAGCAGCTGAAACGTTTGGGCATATTGTGTGCCTGCCAGCAAAATATATATGTGGGAGGGAAAGCATAAATTTATACTCTGGCATTTTCTGCACTGTTGGGCTGTGCTACTTTTAGACTCTGATCAGATCACTTTACTGGATTAAGTGAAGTGAGGTGGCTGATCATACCATTATTCATTAGGAATGTAATTGGTATTTTTTCCTTCTATTTTTGATCTCGAACAAGAAAAGTAATTTAATTTCTAAGCCTTCATTTTTGTGCGTTAACACTTTTAATATTTAAAAACAAGCCTCGTAACTTGTATCTTTTAAAAAAAAATCAAGACAGACATGTTCCTTGTTCAGCTGAATGACTGCTTCATTGTCTCGAACATAGTTTTTTCTTACAACAATGATTTTAATGGACTTTAAAAAAAAACATTGAAATTATTAATACTACCCAGTCAAAGCTTGTCCTATTGTAGCCAGAGCCTCCATAGTTTGCGAGCATATCCAGATGGAGGAGATACTACCGGGCCCTATTAGATGCTGTCTTCCTTGACCGCATTGAACAGGGTAGCTCGTCAGAATGAGCCCGACTTCACAAGCAGTCGGGCTCGTTCTGCTTAGAACGGCCGGGAAGTGACGAGATCTCGGCCGCAACTCTTGTCCCGCTGCAGGCGGGACATTGAATCCCCCCTGCAAATTCTCGGTCGAGCTGACAGAGAACGGGACAGGGTCACGGCGGTCGAGCAATCCAAGAAAAAATGGATATTCTGGATATATGCTGAATATTTAATTATCAGTCTGTTTTTTTTTTGTTTTTTTTTTATCTTAGAGTATGCCAATTCACTTTTTTTTTTTTTTTTGTGGAGGGGGAGTGGGTCGAATTGGCAAAGGCAAAAAATTACTTAGTAGGCAAAGTCTCCTTCAATTTTGCCGGATACATGTAGATCGGCGAGTTATTCACTGAAAAAGTGTGGGTCTGCAGCTAATTAGCCGACTAGTCCCCAAAATTAGTACTTTGAATAGGTTGAATCTAAATGTGTCCTAAATATGCAGAAAAAATTGACTTAATTGAATACCCCTTAGTTGAAAAGTTTCAGCTTTTGGGTCCAAGTTTGCAGGATTCTGTTTTATATCATTGACCTCTAATTGCCCTTACCGTGGAAGATAATGCAGTACTAAGATCTGTATTTTAGCTGATGTCTTCCAGCAGCTCTGCAAAGGGTGGTCACAGCAAATATTTATTTGATCTAGATTTCTCTTCTGTTTATTCACTTTGCTTTTTGTTAATTGATGAAAATAACATTACTATTAGAGTGATAGTGCGCCTCAAGTCCCCTGTCATTTACATTTTTTAAATTGTTTCTTATATAGTGCACACATATTCTGCAGCGCTGCCCCAGTGGAGCTTACACTCTATATTCCCTACCACATGTACACACACCCAAAGACATTCTAGGGTTAATTTGTTGGGAGCCAATTAACCTACCAGTATATTTTTTGTGTTGTGGGAGGAAACCAGAGTACCCGGATGAAAACCACACAAGTACGGGAAGAATACACACTCTGCAGTTAGGGCCATTGTGGGAATCGAACCCATGACCTCAGTGCTGTGAGGCAGTAATGCTAACAATTCTACCATCCGTACTGCCTAAATACAGTATAAGTGAGTTGTCCCATCCCCCCTCCCCCTGTATTTTTTATCTCCCATCCTAGCTGCAATAGGTAATGCAGCATGCTATAAATGTTGGATTCCTAGAGACTAAGCTGCCATCAGAACACAGCACTATTTTTTACGTTTTCCTTCCTTCAGTGACCAAGGATGTAGGAAATGGGTGTAGATTGTCTGAATTAAAACAGGATACGTCTGCATTATTTTTTAAAAGGAAACAAATGGTCTGGTATATTTTTGTATTTGTATGTACAGTAGTTTAGTGCTTTGATATTTTATATCCTTTTAGGTCCACTAAAATTTATATCTTGTCTAATTATCATTTTGTAACTTTTTTGACATTTCCAAAGATCACTCAATAGCAGAAGTTTGATCATTCACTGGCCTTTTCCAATGTGCTCACAGTGCATCGGACACAGAAGATGGGGGTTTCCATGCCAATGCACTTAGAGCCGGAGTATGGAAAATGGCCACTTAGCTTTCAATTTTGTTACTTAAAATTCACCACATTTCCATCCCCCTAACACAGCATGATCAGGCAGAGGTGCATCAGCATCACAGCAGGAGAGAACTCTTGATTTATAGGACAAGCTTATTTTGACCTTGGCTTATCTTTTTACTCTTTTTTCGTATACCTTTTCTTGGATTCTTTCAGCTGCAGAGCGTTATAAAATGTGATTTCCTGATGCTGGGATGTAGCAATTTCTCGCCTCCATTAGCATCTTTTACATTTAATGAGTGACAATTCACCTCAAAATAAAGTTAAGTTTATTATATGTTGCTTACATATTATATGCATTCAATTACATTTAAATAGTTCTTCCAATGTTGTAAATCCCATTAATGAACCAAGAAAAATGGCTCTGCTCCTATTAAATTGAAGTCCGTTATTGTGTAAAAAACTTCTTTCTCGCTCTCTCTCATATTGACTGTCAGGATGTCATATTATTTATATAAACAAAAGTATTGAATACTATTGTTGAAATGTTTAATTTTGGCACTTTTCCTTTTTGTTGTAATTGGCTGTTTGTGTCTATTTTTTGCAGCCGTTTATAATTATTGTTGAAATAAGTTTAGTTGTTCCTGTGGTGATTCAGGAGATCCATAGGTTTACAAACAGTGAGATTATTTTAGGAGAGTTTTGTGGTCATTTTTCAGATTCATCTTTTATAGCTCACTCAAGCTCTAGTCTTTCCTGTGCACAATTGAATTCTTGCAACCAGAAGTATTTTGTATTTCAGCTTATGTATTTTGGAATACTTGTCTATAGTAATTGGATCTTGGCACCCAAGTATAAACGCAACATGTGCTTTTCATATACGCATTATACACATTAGCCCCTGAATTCAACAAGATTACTGGTATATTCAAATAGCCATAGCCGAACCAACTCTTAGCAGAGATTGCCCCACACATGAGTTCCAGATAGTGGCCTGGACCTTGAGCTTCATTAGCTGCTAGAGAAATTAAAAAATGTGGGAATCACATAATCCTGCACTTGGAGGGACATCAAAAATGTGCTCACCAATGCTAGAAAACAGGCAAAAACTATTGCTTGCTTAGTTGCGCATCAGTGCCTTCCACTTCTCTGGTTACAGGGTTCCCAAAAACACGCTATAGCCAGGGACTCAGTTTTTAATACTGAAGGGGTCCCCAAGGATGCGCTGTGCCGCATCTGTGAGACGCAGTGAACCAATCACTGCAGCGGCCACCAGGACCCAATCGTAGCACAGTGGCCACCCGACAGCCAAACACTGCAAGTATTACAGGTCGGTGCGTGAGCTAAACCTGCCTTTTGAGAGCAGGTTTCACAGTCTCATTCACTGTGTGTCATTCGGACACCGCCCCCCCCCCCCCCCCCCCCCACCATGTAAGTCCATTCCGCTGTTGTGAGGGGACGGGATGCGGCTGTAACAGCTGGCAGCCTCTCTCAGCAGAGAGGTGCGCAGGCTGTCAGTGTGGCAGGGTACTGGATGTGGCTAGAAGAGCAGTGTGTCTGGGACCCAGAAAAGGTCAGGTAGGAGACCCGCTTTTTGGGGGGTTTTCACGAACAGTGGGTTATAGATACTGTTTGTGCTGTTCTCTAAAGGGATTAGTCCACACAGTTGTTGGAAATGTTCAGTTTATTGGTGATTTCTCGCATGGAATAATAGCCTTCATTTCGAGGAACAAGAAGAGACTGTCAAGTTTCACATAAGTTCTTTTCCTGGCCATTTTGAGAGTATAATCGATCCCACAAATATAAAACTGGTCTTCCTTTGAGCTAGTTGAATAACTTCTTTAGTGAGCATACCTGTTTTCAGCTGTGCTAACATAATTGCAGAAGGGTTTTCTATTCATCCATAGTCTTCTAATGCGATTAGCAAACACAATGGGCGGTATTCAATGAGAATACCTGCGAGGTGCAGCGAATCCTTTTTAGGATTCGCTGCACATTTGCCACGTTCCGGAGCCTCGCCGGCTCCGGTATTCAACGTGTCAGGGGCTCGCTGCCCCTGACTGGTGAATATGAGCTCCTGCGGCGAATGCCGCAGGGAGCCTGAGGACGGTGGCAGGCAGAGAGATGGAAGTCTCTCTGCCTGCCCCAGAACGTTTGTGGGGGGGAAGTGGGCTCCCCGGGTGCCAGGCAGCACAGGCTGCCCCCCGGGGGTGCCAGCAGGGGACCGTATATTCACTATACCCGATCGTAACGATCGGGTGCAGTGAATATGTAATGAGCGGCTCGGCTCCGGCGCCCCCTGCTGGCTGCTGTGTAAGAATTTAGAATAAAATTCCTGATTTTTTTGACACCAAATGTAAAAAACAAAACACTTTATTTTAAAAGTTCACATTCCACTTCTCCATAAAAAGATAGCGATTGCTACTCTGTGAATCATGGCGAAAAAAACCTTCAAATGTATTCGCCATGTGGTCATTGAATAGGGTGATTCACCGTTTTTGTCAAAAATTCGCCAAACGGCACAAATTCGCCATAAAAACATGGCGAATCAGGCTCATTGAATACCGCCCAATGTAGCGTTAGAACACTGGAGTGATAGTTGCTGGAAATGGGCCTCTATACACCTATGTAGATATTCCTTTAAAACCAGATGTTTGCAACTGGTATAGTCCTTTAGCACATTATCAATGTATAAAGAATAGCAAAGTGACCCCAAACTTTTACTATTTTACATATACTACATATACTACTTTACTATAGTAAACTAATGAGCAGCACAAGACACCTAACCAGGGATAATGTTTACCAGATGCCGGTATATATGGCTGGGGGATGCTGCCTCCTTCTGGGTATGTGACACTGAGGCACTGTGTGTGTGTGCAGGGGGCATCTGGCCCTCTGTGCGTTGCCCATAATTCCTATCATTGTTGCAGTGTCCTGGTTGTTAACTTCCATTTAAGTTTCTATTAATGAGCTTTGATACATCACTCGGAGAACATCTATTTTGCAATTACCTTTTGAGGCTTTCCCTCCTTGTGGTGGTTTTCTGCAGAACTGTCAGTACAGCAGTCCTTCCCCATGATTGTGGATTCTACTGAACCAGACTGAGGGACCATTTAAAGCATGGGTCTTCAACCTGTGGCCCTCCAGATGTTGTGAAACTACATGTTCCAACATGCATTGCCACATTTTATCCTATAAGAGCATGCCAAAAAACCTCAGGGCATGCTGAGACACGTAGTTCCACAACATCTGGAGGGCCACAGGTTGAAGACCTGTGATTTAAAGGCTCAAGAACCCTTTGCAGGTGTTTTGGATTAATTAGCTGATCAGAATGTAACACTTTGAACCTACAATACTGAGCTTTTTTACAATATTCTAATTTTTGGAGAATATAATAAATGAACTTTTGCTTGATATTCTAATTTTCAGTTTCACTTGTATATACTGTGTGTATGTATGTGTATATACAACATCTGGAGGGCCACAGGTTGAAGACCTGTGATTTAAAGGCTCAAGAACCCTTTGCAGGTGTTTTGGATTAATTAGCTGATCAGAATGTAACACTTTGAACCTACAATACTGAGCTTTTTTACAATATTCTAATTTTTGGAGAATATAATAAATGAACTTTTGCTTGATATTCTAATTTTCAGTTTCACTTGTATATACTGTGTGTATGTATGTGTATATATGGAGTGGTATCTGCACTGACACCCTCTCCCACATATATGCAGTTCATGCACCTACCTGTGAATCTCTACTACATCCGGACATTCCTCTCTGAACTGAACGAACAGTTCTTCCTTATGGTTACGAATTCATTGTTTTCATATATAAGGAATCTGATAATGGGAATATATATAGTACACTGTTTTCAATCTTTTTTATTTTTTGCGTTTACATGCAGAAATTATAAAGGAGAAAAGATTCCTGGCACCTAATGACCATGTAAATTTGTGTAGCAGACAGAAGTGAATAATACCCCTTTCATACCATATAATGAAGGGAATATGGTCCCTGGATCATGCAGGGACATTCCTGGGTGGCCCCTTTCACACCAGCCTAGTCCCTGCATTTTTTGGGGTGAGTGGGACGATGCTGGTCGGGCCAGCCGGGGATTGGCTCAGGGTGGAACCATACCCATTAGTCACCTGGTAGCTTCCCCCAGTGGTGGGAGGGGTGGGAGACCGCAGGAGATGATACTGTTGGCAGCGGCACAGCGCTCTCCACCAGCAGCTGCAGGCCCTGACCGGAACATGCCCTGACAGGCCTTACCTCCCGAACCGGCACCAGCACCACCCCCACGGGATCCCCCGGGTACAGCACCTTGGCTGCAGTCTCCCAGACCCCACAGACTGATTCTGGTGAATAGAAGCTTGGTTGGCCCATTTCACACCAGCCAGTAACCCTGGCTGGTCGCGGGAGCAACCCTGCTAGCTAGCAGGGTTAAAATCCTGGCAAATTTACCCAAGAATTTAGGCTGGTGTGAAAGGGGTGTAAGGGTAAAGAAAGCTGGCCGCCTGTATAATAGACATACTGGATATCTCTACCCACTTTGAGAGAGACTATAATAGAAAGTCTTAGTTTAAAATAAAATTGCCCCTTATACAAGTTAGCATAAATTGCCAATTTGTCACTGAATATTGGATTTTGAGCTTAGCTTTTAGAAGGAACCTTTTTTATCGGAGCCTTGCATTCATCTAATGCTTCTCAGTCAACCTTTTTAATATGCTGAATGAGGGAAGTCTACCAACGTAAACCGTTTTTTAGAGGGTATCCTATTGCTGTATACATGCAATGGTGATAGCTGACCTAGTGAATTTGTACTGCATGTCAATGAGACTTATAAATGGAATTGATTTTGACCCTACATTTGTTTCTGGTGACCTGACATGTTTTAGGCATTATTTAATTTTACACTGATTAATTCTGTAAGCTACTGTACACATTTTATCTGTTGTATATTCGCTTGAAAAATCAGAATTTGACATCAAGCATATTTTTAACAATTTCTTTGAAACATACCCTGATGATCAGATTTAGGCATATGCTCAGGGTTAGAATTTATCTTTATCCCATATGGCAGGGGTGTCCAAACTTTTTGCGACGAGGGCTAGATTTGGTGAAGTGTAAATATGTGGTGGCCGACCCTTCAGCCGGACATTCTTTGAATCATTAATCACATCAGAATGGTCCCCCACTCTGCCCCCATTCACTCTGTCCCCCATTCGCTGTATGTTCCCCACTCTGCACCCATTCACTCTGTCCCCCAGCCTTCATTGTATGTCCCCAAGCCTGACCCTCCTTCACTGTATGACCCCCATTCACTATGTACCCCATTCACTGTATGTCCCCCAGCCTGCCCCTGCTCCCCATTCTCTGAATGGCCATCACTGCCTCCATTCACTGTATGTCCCACAGCCTGATCCTCCTTCACTGTATGTCCCCCAGACTGCCCCCTCCCTTCTCTAGGTTTCCCCGCCCCTTGTGTGAGCCTGAGGAAGGAGAGGCAAAGCAGGCACTGCAAGGACAGGAGATGCTTGGGCTCTCACTGCTGCCCTCCTCCGCTCTGCATGTTATGGGAGCAAGCTTCCCCCCTGCTGCCCCCATCCCCAAATACTGCTGTCACTGTGACTGTGGAGTAGGGTGATATACGATTGCATAAGCAGGGGTAGGATGCCAAACACATCTGACTGTGGATGCCGGCACCACCTCACTGCAGCAGACAGCAAGGTAAAGGCGAGCTCGCCGGGGCCCCACCTTTAGTGTCCTGTGCTTCCTACATCTGATGCTCTGCCCGCTTCCAGCTGGAAGCTGCGGGCCACTTGAAATGATAGCACAGGCCGCAATTGGCCCCCGGGCCTGACTTTGGACATGCCTGCCATATGGCTTTGGAGTTCTCTCCAGGGCCAGAGGTTTGGGAGAGGTTAGGATTAGGGCTTGGCTGTGCTGAGGCAAAGGATCAGGAACTTGGATAGTGGGGTGAAGCTACAGGCAGGTGGACTACACACTAGCAGGGAGGGGTGGGGGTAAGAGGGGCAGGGGGGTTATATGTATATTTACCTGGACACGGCCAGGATTCCCATCTGTATTGTGACTGCCAGTCATCCATATGTATCCCGTTAAAACAGTCAGAGGCAGAACTTTCATTGGTATAGCAGAAACAGTACCATGGGGCTCCTGAGGACTAAGGGAAGGGGCCCACTTGCTGCCCCTGTCACCATCTTCCTGTCACCCACTTTTTTTCTCTATCACACTCTGCCTCTCCCTGTCACCCACTGCCATGTTGCATATTGTGAACTTGAGTTGGGGTGGAGGAGGGGGTTTAAATTTATATTTTTGCACCTGGGCCCCACCACCAACAAGTTCCCCCCACCAAACATCATGATAAATAAAAATGTCTACTGGACAATTTTCATACTTATTTTCACAAATTCACTTGGCAATCAAAGGGTTAACCACAATTTGTTTGAGTCCATACAAATGCTGTAAGAGAACCTGCATTGGGTCGACCAAAGAAGGTCTACATGGCTTCGGTTGACACATGAAATAGGTTGACATGGCTACGGTCGATCGGGGTTGGAAGTTTGACCCAAGCATTAGGTCAACAGTCGATGTTAGTTTGTGGGGGGGGGGGGGGTTTGCCCTGGGTGATGGTCAACATGGACAATGACAGCTGGCTGGGTTGGTAGTTTCTCCTTCACTTCAACACATTCCAGTACTTGGTACATCTGTCCTCCATAAAATACAATAATCCAAAAATCTCTTAAAAGGCCAGAGTCCCTACACCCCCCCCCCCCACTATTTTGCTTTATTATACCTTGTTTGTAATAAGAAAGTTACTGTCTTTGTAAAAGTTTGTTTTCTTTACTTAAAACAAAACTAACCAGCAAACAAGATAGTGTTCATTCTAGCACCCGCCATCTTTGAAAACCCATGCAGTTCTTGTTCCTTGCCTGGGGTGTCGCTGTCTGCTGTGGTGTTTCTAGCACAGGTCTGGTTTGCATATCAGTGCTGATATACAGACCACACTGTGCTAGAAGCACTACTGCAGACAGCGGCACCCCAGGCAGAGAAGAGGAACTGCAGGGGTTTTCAAAGATAGCGGGTGCTAGAATGAACACTACAAGAAAAACACTGGTATGTGGATTTCATATCTCAACTGTTTGTTGTCTTGCTAGTTTGTAAACCGTATCATGTGTTATGTTTCAAACTATATTTTTTTCATACTGTTATGATTGTATTAAAAACAAACTTTACTTAAATTAATTGATATCTGTATGTAACATTTTTGCCCTTGAATAAAAACTTACTCTTAAAAAAAAAAAAAAAGCCACGGAGCTCATAAAATCTGCATAAAGCTGGCCCTACATCAGAATGATTTCAGGCCGAACGCACATTTTGGATGGCTTGTGAGATGATTTGTGTGTGTGTGTTTGATAGCAAATCATGAGGTGTTTTTGTACGATGTGCGGGCTAGAAGGACGTGAGTTTGATCCTGCTAATGAGCAGTATGCTGGGATCTTACGGTAGATTATGTGAAATTACACAAATACAGATGGAGCCATTTTTTGTTGCCACCAGCATGCCAGGTATCGGTATTGAAGACGCACGTGCACCAGAGTCGCTGGCGGACCATGGCGAGTGGCACGCCAGTGATGGCAACAAAGAGAGCGGCTCCATCTGTAAAATCTATGAAGCTGGTCATCCTGATGTATGTATGGCCAGCTTAAAGATCATTTGCTCAGAGATGAGTGTCCATGACCTCAACACTTATCTAAATGACTTGACTTTTGTCAAAAACCCCTGTTGGAATCCCTTTTTGACACCCTGACTGGTACTACACTGGCATCAGAACTGCGATCACACAGATCCCAAGTCTTTGTGTAGCAGTGGCACAGCCTAGTAGAATACAAATAATCAATCACTCTGTACACCTTAATGGGTACGTCGCTTACTTGTGTTTGGTGCTATGCTTCTCCAAACACATTCACAACTCTGCAGCACAAACTACCACAGTTATACCCCTTTTCCACCGGTAAAAAAATCCCGGGTTGATCTAAAATCATGGGTAGTTACATCTCCTAGCGCCGGCCCCACTTCCTGATGAAGTCTTTCGCCCAGCTTTAATTTAAAATTTGTGTGTGAGCTGGCTTGCAAATGGAAAAGGGGTGTTACTTGGTGTGCCCCTG
Source organism: Crinia signifera (assembly GCF_055691185.1). Taxonomy (NCBI): domain Eukaryota; kingdom Metazoa; phylum Chordata; class Amphibia; order Anura; family Myobatrachidae; genus Crinia; species Crinia signifera. The sequence goes on along the minus strand of NC_139219.1, from coordinate 126,610,390 downwards.
CTTCTAGCAATGAATAGTTACATGTAATTTTAGAACCTTAATAGTGTCTTGAACCATATATTGTGTTATGAACTATATACGAAAATAGACTTGCAAAGGAACACTTATTTACAAACAGGATTACAATTCTTTATAAAAAAAAAAAAAAAAAAAAAGGTAATCGCATATTTAGAATATATAAAGAATAATAATAAAGTATATATAAAGTGCAGACTGCAAGTTTGGTTACATGAAAGCACTTGCAGTCACAAAGCAGTATTCTGTGTCTAAATATTAGTTCTTTCTTTCAGATTTGGAAACACAAGGGTACTTGTGTATTGACAAATATTCCGCAGCGCTTTACAGAGAGTATTTGAACATTTCACATCAGTCACTGCCCCTGTGGAGCTTACAATCTCTATATTCCCTACCACATGTACACAGAGACACACCACAACACACAGAGACATTCTATGGCTAATCTAGTTGGGAACCCATTAACCCACCAGTATATATTTTGGAATGTGGGAGAAAACCAAAGTACCCAGAGTAAACCCCTGAAAGCAGGGACAGAATATACGAACCTATGACCTCATTGCTGTGAGGCAGTAATGCAAACCATTACACCGTCTGCGCTTCTTAAAAGTAATACGTGCTCTGGCCATGTGCTATTTAGTTTGTAAAAAATGGCTATATTCTAGATGTTTTGGAGGCAAATTCCATTATCCACTATGTTTTCTGCACTGTGGTTAATGTCCAGAGCTTATCAAATATTAGGCTTGGTACTGCTTTCCTAGCACGGCGCCCGTCTCATTGATTGTATGCCTTAAGTTTAAGGTACTTAAGGCATACAATCAACACGATGGACCCGATTTTTTAATCTCATGGATCTTATGCATCCATAAGATCCATGAGATCCATGAGATAAAAAAATCGTGAGCCCCCAATAACCATTGTTAACGCCACCAGTACTATCAACGCCAACCCGAAGCGTGGCGATCAGCGGCGGTACGCGTCCTCCGACCTTTTCATACACCCACTATCCACGTCGGCGTGGAGTTTATTTTTATATAGTGTGGCGAGGGCAGCGAGTCACCGATCCCGAAGCTTGGCGAGCCCCGCGAGGGGACGCGGACTACTTTACATGTATTCTGCGTCCCCACGCGGGGCTCGCTGCTCTCGCCATGCTTCGGGCTCGGTGGCTCGCTGCGCTCGCCACACTATATAAAATAAACTCCACGCCATCGTGGATAGTGGGGGTATGAAAAGGTTGGAGGACACGTACCGCCGCCCCTCGCGGGCTCGCTGCGCTTGCCACGCTTCGGGTTGGCGTCAATAGTGGGGTGAAGTTAACAATGGGGGGGCCATTTCACCCATGAGGGGGGGTTAGCAATTATTATTGGGGTTTTGGGGGCTTTTTACATTGATTCCAATGTAAAAATCTCGTCGATCGTGTCGTACCTTAGGCTTAGTTCCTGTATGTTAAACTCAGTGACGTGTTAACACACAAACTCCTGGGGAACGTGCAAAAGTCTATGACTCAAAGAACCTTAATGAAATCTTTTCTTGCCGGCAGCCACTAGAGGTATCCCAACAGAGCTATTCAAATGTTGCTCCTTTCGGGCGTGTCTGGATGCCGGCATTTCCATGCACACCCACCCGGGGGGTGACTAGCTGAAATCTGTGAAAAGTCACCTGTTGAGTGTTCTAATGAGACTTTTTTGCAGTGCACCCATTAGTTTGGTTAGGTTTAACGCTATGTGTGGCTAAACCCGTCCTTAACCAGCACAATATGTATGGAATAATATAAAATGCATATTAGATTGGGTGCGATATGACAACTGAATATGGCCCCAAGAGCAGTAAGCATTGAACAGGTTTTTTTTCCCTTTGTTGTTACTCCTTAAGGTGCCCATACGTGGTACAATTATTGTATACAATTTGAACTAGATCACATCGCATTGCATATTGCATCGCATTTTGCAATGAGATGAGATCTAGTACAAAAAGTATGTGCTGCACATACTTTTTGAGCTATGAGATGTGTGACAGGATAGCGCATCTCATCGCACCCAGCAATTGTACTGTGTATGGGCACCTTTAGGCTGTGCGGGGGGTGGGGGAGAATCTGCACTCTGAGATTATTGCGCAGGATTCCGGCACTTGGATAACTCGGTGCAGTGGGAAAATTGATTCTGCCCTTCTGTATTGCGGAACAGATGTCCACTTTTTAGCAGATCATGTAAAAATGACTTGATGTTATTTAAGTATGCAACAAATAGCATGTCTTCTAGAGCCTAGATGTTAACCATATAGAAGATTGTTTATTTTATAAACGTCTCAAATTTTTTGGATTCCCAAATTAACTGCACTAATGAACTACTCTGCAGGAGAAGTACAATTGCAGGCCTTTTTGTTCAGGGCAGTGTTGCTTCTGTTTTCCCTCATGCATGTTTTAATTTGAGAGTGCAATCTGTCTGGGGACCACGAGTACAGTAATTAGCAATCTCTACCGACTGTCAGAGCAGAATTGCCATTTTGAGGGTTTAGCCTTAAGATAAAAAAGGATTCGTTTGGACCTGCCCGTCTGCCGCACTTGAGTTGCCATGGGAATTCTCAAACAGAAGAGGCGTTTCTTTAAAAGTAGCTTGGTGAGTTTGACTAAAACCTTAAAATTTACAGCATTTGAAAGGTAAAATTCCTTCATTTGGCATAGGCTGAGCAGCCAGTAGGGCTGTTAAAAAGCTGCTTACATTCTTAATGAGGAAGAGTTCATCCATGCTCCTTCACAGGCGATCAGCTTATTAAGGCTAAACTGTTTCTGCTAAATACAATACAGTAAGCACATTTCATAAGACCGTTTACATTAAATCCTCAGAGTAACAGAGAATGAGATAACAAGTGCATAGTTCCAAGCATGGTTTGAATACCATTTTGGTAGATTAGATCTGTTTTTGAGTAATCCAGCTAAACATCAATGACTTGTATTGTTTCAGTATACATTATGCTGGTATTGATTTTTAACTCTTGTGTATGCAATTTTCAACTCTATGCTTGACAGATCAATGTGTAAAGGCACAGACAGAAAAGTGCCAAGAAACACTATAAATAAAACCAGAATGAGTAAGGTTGGCGACTTCCGGATTTGGGTTCTGTTAGGTCACACGATAGTAAGTTATCCGTTCTGGCTTACAAGCAATCTAGTCCATGACCTGCTGACTTGTTCGTCGGCTTGGATGCTGCTGAAATGTGAGAAAATGGACTCTGTGCTTTCACATACGCCTAAAGTGATGAACATCACTTATGCTTGTTTAACCTTCACTTGTACTCAAGAAGTCAGCTGTAGCAATCAGAACGGTTTTATATAAGCATGCAGTAATGGGCTAACCACTTCTTTTTTTTTTTTTTATATATGGAAACTATTCAAATAATTCTTCCCTTTTCATTAATTGCAATCACATCTTCTCTTGTTTTATTGTACGTCTAGACACGTTATTTTGCTGTACATGTCCGCAGAGATATTGACATTGATGGCGGACACAGACTAGTTAAATTGTACAGATCACACCCATCCTGGACTTCTTTCACGCTGCATATGTTAAAATGCATTTCATTACATGAGACCTGTATAAAACATTTCTGTTCAACCCTTTTTTAATTTTTACATCCAGGCCAAGGGGACAATACTTTCATTTGCGAATGGTGTGAGGTGCCATTCGGGTGCCTTTCTAATGAGTTTAAACGCCGGCAATGATGCCCGAATTAACCCGATATCGCACCCTTTGCAGGTCCGAATTCACTATCATTTGCTCCCACCTCTATGGGGCAGCGAACACTTTAGTGCGAATTCTGTCCACTATAAAGTGCATCCAGTACCATGCTGACTTGCATTCATAGGATTGACCTTTTGCAGAGTTTATTTATGGTATGCAGTTGCTATGGAAAGTGTCTGGAGAAACCGGTTAGTTGAAAGTTGCTACAGCTCCCTTACTCGTAGTTATGTGCCGTTTGTATTACACTTGGTCACAAATGTTAGTAAATTATAAGCAGGTTCTTTTACTTTATTGTTTTGACAAGTATTTTACATATTTGTATATTTCGATGAAATGTGTTGTCTTTCGATTTTTGGAAATGATATGGGAATGCGGTGTTTCTGCAGGTCCCGATATCTATTACCAACATATAATGTGACAATTTCGTCCCTAGAATTTTTTTTATAAAACACTGCAGAGAAAAGTAAAGTTGGCAAGTTTGATTTTATTCCCGTTTCCCGAGCTCTTCTTTCTGGAAAATGTTCCATTCTATTCCCGAGTTCCATTTAAGTAGCAGTCATAATTTCTGAGGGTTTGGAGCATGTGGAAACAGCTGGTGGAAAATATTCCATTAAAATGTGATAAAGCTCAGTGGTAAGCGGCCAGCTGTAATGGAAGGGGTGGACAAAACCCAACAACTGAAGCCACAAGAAGCTGCTCCTAGGAGCAGTCTCCTGTAATGTCCTATCTTATCTTTACTTTAAAAGCCATTCAATTCCTAGCAGGTGTCTCAGAAGATAGAAGCTGCAGCGGGAACAATAAATTAGAAAATATGTGCTGCAGGAACGGAGTGTAAATGGGAGAATTTACATTTATATATTTGTGCTAATAACAGTTTCATTTTAATCTCTGAACATCAGTTCCTGTGCCATTAAAGGGAGATAAAATAATCAAATTTCTTGGCTCGTCCAGCAATCATTTATGTCAATAAAATTTGCTTGAGCATAGTTTTTAACATTTCGATTTTTTTTTTTTTTTACATTATTTTTACGGAGGAGTGTTTCCACAGGAATGCTGCTTTCCCACAGCAGGAAGAGCTTCATTATGCTCGGTCCAGATGAAGATTTTCTTTTCATAAAAGCACATTTTCTGTCAGGCTACTGGTCTTTTTTGCATACTACATAAAGACATTAAACTGATCTTAAGTCATTATTTAGTTACTACAGTAGTAGCTACAGTTAGTAAGTAGATAAAGTAGCTGTGTTTGTTTTATGACATCATGCACTGCATGTAGAAGCTTAATCTTTACATGCAGAAATGGAATAAACACATTCGACTGCATCTACGGAAACACAGAATTAAACGGCAGATAAGAACCACTTGGCCCATCTCACCTGACCTGAAGCTACTGATGGATATTTATTATTTTATTTATTAACAGTTTATTATATAGCGCAGCATATTCTGTCGCACTTTACAAAAGGAGACCGTGATACAACAAACAGGGTATTTGCAGGCAGTCAAGAGGTAGGATGGCCCTGTTGAGCAGTACGGATGGTGTAGTGGTTAGCATTACTACCTCACAGCGCTGAGGTCATGGGTTCGATTCCCGCCATGGCTCTAACTGCAGAGTTTGTATATTCTCCGGATACTTGCGTAGGTTTCCTCCCACAATCCAAAAATATACTGGTAGGCTAATTGGATCCCAACAAAATTAACCCTAGAATTTCTGTATGTGCATGTACATGTGGTAGGGAATATAGATTGTAAGCTCCACTGGGGCAGGGACTGATGTGAATATTCAAATATTCTCTGTAAAGCGCTGCGTAATATATATGCGCTATATAAGAAACTGCTAATAAGTAAATAATAAATTATATCTCCAACCTGTTAAAATTTATAGATTAATTGCGTGGCCTTATAATACATTTTGTTGACGTTCTAAATCAATCCTTTTTTGTGTGTGTGACGCGTTATATATTTTGCCTGATTTGTGGAATGCCTTGTAAGTGAATGCCCCTTTAAAAAAAACATCCATGTTCGTCAGGTATCCCGCACTGCTGCCGAACTTGGCCGGCATCACATTCTACCACTATGTTGGTTACGATGTAATGCAAAACTCTGAATAAATAAGTAAATAAAAATAAATGGTACTTATGTAATATCTGGGCTCGCGTTTTTCTTATGAGACCGTGTCCCCTCGCGGGGCTCGCTGCGCTCGCCACACTTCGGGCACGGTGGCTCGCTGCGCTCGCCACACTATATAAAATCGACTCCATGTGCAGTTGGATAGTAGGGGTATGAAAAAATGGGGTGCATTTAACATGGGAGCCCAGATAATACATAAGTACCAAATAAATAGTTGAAACCTATACCCCTTAAATAATATCCACTGGGTAGCTTCAATTTCTTGTACCAGTTTCCCTGATTTGTGAATGTCTGCCCCTCATAACAGTTTGCAATATTGTAACATAAAAGGCCGTCATATTCTTCATTTTAAAAGAAAAATCTTAACTTCCAACTATTTGCCAATGTGTACAACATTATCATTGTAGTGGCATTCTGAATTATGTCCCACTGTGGAAAGTAAGAGTAGTTTTATAGGAAGGAGGTGAGGATAATAGTTCCTTACAAGCAATGGAAGGATATGTTTCTTTTCAGCATACACCTCTGTGGTTAGTGTTGGACTTCCTTTGATACATTATCTATGCTTAATTGCTTTAAATGTCTTACAAATGCCATTTTTCCAAACAGACACACTTCAGACCCTAAACATTAATTGTTCGATTTACCTGTCTGCTGACACATTTTAAGTGCCTGTGATCATCATTTTAGGCCACAAGGGCATACAAATCTGAGGTCATCTGTGATGTAGTGTAGGCTATAGAAAAGTCAATTCAGTGATCCCCTGGATTTAACCCTTCTCATCAGTATCTTTATAGACCATCACACAACTACGCTGAATAACAAATATACTTCTTTGTAAGTGCCGTATTCTGTATTTCTTGGATTTAGTTTATTTAAGGATGTTTTGCTTTAAATGCTTAGTATTTTGTGAATTGCTAGGATGATTGTTTATCTGTTTTTGCAACCAAAGGTGTAATGTTTTAGAGTCTTAAATGTGTATTCTATAAACAGATTAGTTGAAGTTATTTTACATAATGATTAACCTTTTCACAAATTCCATTACTCACCAAGCTGGCAATTTTGGTTGCAATTACATTGCGTAATTATTAGATGCTAGATAATCATACTGGAAATATTTTTGTAGCTCATTTTTCATGAAAATTTCTATCTTATTTTAATATATATGTTTAGTGTAAATGCTCATTCAGTTTGTATTTTTAATCATATGAACATTAGTTTTATTACGTCTTTGTGGATTGTATGTTTACAAAGCTCTTCCCAAATCAGGACAGCATGTAATTTTTACATTTGTTTTTGCTTACAATACAACTGAACTACAGTTACACGCCTCTTTACATATGTTCTTTCTACACTCCCATCCCACTGGCACCAGGCCAACTTTGCTGTGTGACTGGATCAAGAACCTCTGCGATATTGCTGGACTGATTAGCAACATGTAGCACTTTATTTGTGTGTGAAATACTTAAGCTTCTGTCAGTTAATATATTTCTGTTTGTTAATATTTTATTTTTCTTATCTGTAATTTTCATTCTATTGGTTTATCATCAAACATTGCTGGGATGGAGAACTCATGGCCATGAAAGTTAATCCAGTTTAAACTGACTGAAATGGCTTTATAATTGTATCACAACTGTACACTGAAATGTAAGGAACTATGTAAGATAGTGGCAGGTTGTGTTTCTGAGAGACACTTTAATGTGAAGGCATCACTTTTTCTTCCTTTCCTAGGTCACAGGTTCTCAAACTCTGTCCGTGGACCTCACACAGTTCATGTTTTACAGGTCACCTGTTGTTTTTTAATTGTGACCGTTTGATACACCACGCACCTAGCTGGGCACCCTGGAAATTGTGAACTGTGTGGAGTCCCAAACACCAAGTTTGTGATCCATTACTCAAGTCTAGGTAACTATCCCAGTACATTTTACTGCGTGTTCTGATTTTATAAAAGTTTGCAGTAGGATTTTTGTCCAATGGCACACAAAGTAATATGTCCTATAATATTTAAAAAGCCTTTGTATGAATTACTAATATTTGTGTATACATAATGAAATGTTCAAAGCATATAAACATCTAAAAATTGCAGACTCCATGCTTTGCCTTGTTTATGCATCCCTATCTCTGAGGCCGAACAGGTGAAAAAGCTATACAAATTGGGTTCTAGAGGGGCAAACAAGACCCATTGCAAAGGCATTGGATATCAATCACCGTATAATACGTTGTAGAGCTATAAAGTAATTGTGACATTACAGCAATTGTGTGCTGGGCAGACTCGTACAGATCTACATTTTTCTCTAGATGAATGTGATTCAAAAATGAGCATTTTAAAATATCAGGTTTTGTGGACAAAGGCACAAAAACTAATACATTTACCAAACATTTACAGAAGAATAATTAGGCCTTCATGTTTGTCCAGGAACTGTGACCTATTATAGGTAAAGTGGTTTTTCCTTTGTGCTCCATATATTACATTGGGCACCTGATCAACCGCAAAATGTCCCTTTAAAATATTGTAATAGTAGCTAGGTGCAAATGTCTGTTTACTGTAAAAGGTATTTTCTGTTACTTTCGTGCTAGGCAAAGTGGTGGTTATCAGGCAGTGCCTTGACTTGTTGTTAGAGCTGCAAAAAATAACTTTGCTATAATTTGCAAAGTTATTACTTGCAGCCATAATCATATGTAAAATGTCCTGTTAGTGCCTTTGTAGTGGCTCACTGTCTTTTACCCTGAAGCTGTAAGGTTGAAGTAGTGTTTGATAGATTGCAGGGTTTAGGTAGCTGGTCACATGTTTTTTACCTACTCCAGCATTTTCAAAGAGCTCTCAGTCAAAGGCTCTTTGTTTGCAACCTCAGACTAACAGCTCCAAACCCCACGCTACAGAACTTCTCCGTGCTTTGCAAAATATCCACTGGCTGGAGCCTATGAGCACTGTAAATAGTAACCCTTTCTCCCAGGCCACTCTAACTCCAGCTTCTAAATAGGCCACGTGATTGACACATTTTTCCCACAGAGACCAAATTATTCCAGTCTTTCAAGAAAAAGTACAGAGAGCGTAGATGGCTGTAAGACGAGCTGTGACTGGCCGAAGTAAACAGTACAATATTGTCTGCAGTTTCTAGCTTCTTAGAGGGTCTGACTCTCACATGTGTTTTTAATCTATTTACTACAGAAAAAAATTTGTAGTTCCTGTTTTAATCAGATGTGAAAATACAGATTATAAACAGTGCACATAAAACTTTTGGTCTTATAGACAATCATGTAGGCTATAAGAAATGTTTAGCTAAATGTATCATTCGGAAATATAGATCAATGCAATTATATTATTTTCTGTTTCGTTTTTTTTGGTCTGAGTGATACAAATCTATTATGCAACCCTATTTAAAAATGTCACTTCTCTATAGGAAAGCCACTTACCCAAACTGCTTGCCAATGTGGCAACAAAAATAACAATTACAGTATCTCATGCCTTATTAATGGTTTATACTGTAGAAGAGTGTCCTGTTCAGTTTCAGCTGCTCTCCGTTATGCAGATGTGTCTACATACATACATACATACATACATACATACATACATACATACATACATCTATCCTCTGTGCAGGCAGTGTAGCAAGTGTAATTGGTGGTATATTCTGGCATTGCAATTTAAATGGTCTACTCAACTGCACTATTCCTCTATACCATATGTCTTGTAGATGATTATCTTGGGTACAGGGAAAACCTCATTATAAACAAACGGGGTACTTTTTTTTTTCTACTCCTCCATCTTCACTCCATCCCTACTGCCAACCAGGCCACCCCACGTGTACTTATCTCTGTCCCCTTAGCCATCGGGTGCTGTGCGTGCATGTTAGCGTATAGATAGACCATACAAAATTATTTTATAGATTAAACATAAGTAGACCATTTCTGTTAGCATTAGTACATTATCTCTTATCACTGGGTATGTATTGAATGTGTGGGTTTCTTAGCGTTCATTCCACTAGATGCTTTTTTTCTTGCTTTTTCTAACTCCGTTATTTGACAGAAGAGAAGTAAATACATGAATGTAAAGCCTGCTACCAGAAAAAAAGTGTTGTGTTTAAATGGGATCATGTCAGATAGGGTGATGGGCAATGTAAAAAGATAATGCCAAGATGTTTCCCCAGTGTATCTTTAACATTATGACCCACAAATTTGTCAAGTGAAACAGCAGAGTCATCTTTGCATATTATTTGAACCGAGCCTGTACGTTGAAGAAGATAAGCAGGCTATGTTGCTCCAGAGAAATAATGATGCTAATTTATCTTTGCCAGTCCACCTAGGAAAGGAAAAGCACAGCACGGCATTCGGAAAGGAAATTGAGAAATAACTGAGCCGTGCTGTGCAATTTCTTTCAGTTTATTTTTTTGCTATGGTTTTGAAAAAGCTAAAATGGTTGTCAGCTGGGACTTTTCCTGCTTTTTAGACCTCACATTGATCCCTTTGTTAGGAATATAAATAATGTCTACTATTTGTGTGTATTTATAGAAATTTATATATTGCATGCTATACCGTACATTCTTATAATTTGTGAATGAAAATGATCAGGGACTAAAATAGAATTTATACTGGTGTTTTCTCCATTCAGAAAGAAATTCACGTTTCACTCTAAAATATACAAAATGTTGTTTAAATGAAAAATATTGTATATATCGAACTAGGTTAAAAACAGACCTGCTTTTCCAAAAGTATATTAACAACTGACTGGTGGTGTATCCATGATAAGCTACTATACAGAAAGTTGTTATGCAGTGTCGCTCCTCTGTGTCTCAGAAAATAACCTTTTGGTGCTGGTTTCACTGGTACTAGTCATGTGAAGTTGGCTCCGAAATGAGAGCATGTGTCCTGTCTCCAGCTTGGCCGTTGCTTTCGGTTTGATAATTAGCCAAGGCGTCGTCTGTTGTGTAATAAGTTTAACTATATTTTGTTTTATCTGGACTAATAAAATGCATATTCACCCCTCCAGGCTCTTCTTACCAAGTAATGGCCTGTTTCAGCAATTTTGTGTTTTCAACACATTCCACAATGGTTTTGTGTTGTGACTGTTGGAATCAAGTTTTGTCTAGCTTTCTGCCTTTGGACATATACTGGAAGACTGCTGTGGATTGTTGTATAGGTGAATATTGAGCTTGTGGATATGAATACCATGTTTATTATAAGCTTGGGTGTGATTGGTCACATCCTGTTCTTATTCTCTATACCTGTATGAAATTCGCACAGCGTGAAATGTTTGAGGCTTAAAATTAAGGGTCTCCTAATAGAGCAGCAGGATTTTTCAAATATATGAGATGATGCAGGTATTATTCGTTACATAGGATACTAGGGTAATACAGCCACACACTCGGATATTCATTTTACTTCTAACAATATAATTTAGGAATATGATTTGTATAGAGTATAAATATGGTAAAACCAATTTAAAGATACATTTCAATATCCTGTCTTCCCAATAATAATTCTAGTTCTTCATTGAGTGTAGCAGTCACTGTACTTAATGATCACACTAGGATGCAGGTGGGTTGCATGTATAGCATGTAGGGGGTACAGTCGGCGTCTTAATTGGGTCTAGGCCACCCCAGTTGTCAACATTCGTAATGGGGGCTTCCCCCAAGCTCTCTGATTAATGTGAATAGATTTCATGTGCATGCACTCTTCATCTATTGGCACTGCACTGGCATTCTGTTAGCAGGGCATCGGCAAAAATTTTGCCCTTAAGCTTGAAGACTAGTACATGTGACATGTACCTCTACTGGCCATTTTCAGCACCACTCTAAGGCTTTCAGTGAGCAACATTGGGGCTGATGTAGAGTGTGCCTCACAGCCACAATTAGCAATTGCATGCATATGCGGTGTTAAAGCTTAAGACTTCATGCATGCCTTTTGGTATCAATAAAATTAATACTACGTCATCAAGGCAATATAAAACATGTTGCATGTACAAAAAGATTTACACATATAAAAGCACTAGTAAGCCTGCTCGAAGGAAATGCTTCGAAAGCTAGTCTGCTACCCTCTCTGTGCAGGTGTGAGAGATGTAGTTTCACACTTTGCCAGCAGATGGCAGTGTTTCTGAGATATACGGACAGTAGACAGATATATAGATAAGCAACAAAGAAATTTGTAATGGTGTATTTACAAATTCTCTATTGACACCAACTGGCAGTGATCACTAGTGTTCGATGATTTTCTGCTATTTGCACCGGACCACCTGCAAATAATGCAGCATTTTCTGGTATATGCTTGTCATTGACCCCCTCACCTTCCCCATGTGTCGTGTGTAATTGCACTAATATGCTTTTACATTTGTCCCTGTCCTACATGTCCAGGCTTAAGTAGAAGAACCACATAGATCTGTGGGCATATACACATGCGATCGCGATGTTCGGACATGAATATATTCCACACAAACCTGTGTAGCCATCATATTTTCATCAGTGTCATCCTGCTTCTGAGGTAGCCAAGTAATGTCTTAAGTGGTGATCAGTGGTCTAGGCTTTTCCAGAAGCTTTATAGTGTACTTCCATGAGGAAGGAAGTAAAAATATTATAGAAAGGCACAGTAAATGTCATCTACTTTTGGAATTACTTTATTATATTGATCAAATAAGTCTGTTTCTTACCATTATTTGTCTTTGTAGGCACATGGCTAAATATACTTTCAATTAGTATTTCTACTCAAAAGCATAATGAAGACTGTTCTAAATGTTTATTTCTTCCTTGCTTAGCGAACCCATGATGTCTTAGACCAGCGGTTTCCACCCTGAGGTACTCATACCCCTGGGGGTACTGTGCAGACCAATTGGGGATAGTTGAAAATAATATGCATAACGGTGGAAGAAGTATCCCATTGTCATTTCCGGTTCCGTCAGCAGCAGCTTCTGCATCTCCTCATGCTTTTGCACGACCAGTTATCCACTGGGAGCTACCTGTGCTGCCCTTGGACATCATTCATCTGACCGGTGCTGGCATGGGTGGAGGAAGCTGTGGTATTAATCCTACAGGCGTTTGCATGAACCCGGAGAGAGTACACAGCCAGCGGGCAGATACAAAGGGACCTGATTCCTGACCGCACATTACGCCTCCCCTACTCAATAAAAGGACACACATATTGCTCACTTCCACTCCACTCATAAGTAGTATTATCGATATTCAAATTTAGAGGAAGGGGTACTCAGAAATGAAAAGTGTATTCAAGGGGTACAGGAGCATAAACCACTGTCTTAGACTATTGAAAGCTTAGTGAATGGATGCGCTGATGAAATAATTTTAACAGTGTCTGCATTATAGCTTTAAACATGATGGTAAAGCATTGCATTCAAAACTATAATGCTGGCACTGTTAAAATGCTTTAATTAGCATTATTAACATGCTGATCTGCACTGTCCACATACTAGTCATTGTCCTTGTACTGATTAACAAAGTGTGGGGATCAAACAAGCGGATAACATGGGTCCGTGAAATGGCTTATTTATGTATATTCAGTATCATTTGAAATTGTCATGAGCAGCGGTTTGTATGGGAGGCTGTTACACTACTCAAAAGAGGTATTGCATTTCTTTTTTTTTTTTTTTTAGCAGTACAATCTTTATGGAGGCCCAGGATTTAAGATCGTCAACTTTTCATAAGCTGCAGATCTGACAGTAGGCAAACACGTGTAACTAGGAAAATGTACTACCCTGTGTCTGAGGAGGTTTCTTTATATATTATGAATGGAAGGTTTTTCACACTGAATGGGAACATTCATGTGTAAAGAATTTTTCACTGGAGCACGGTATATTAGGAATAAGTACTGAACTGCAGAGGAAGGTTTCTCTTTGTCAGCGAGATAAAAGCATTCCACAGCATGCTCTGTCAAATGAGTTTTACAGGGCAGGGCTAGGAGGTTGGAGCTGTTACCATGCATGACATCCTTAGGGGCCCTGGAGGGAGCAAAAAGAAGGTAGTGTACAAAACGTGAGGGCCTCTAGTTCCCTCGGCCATGGGGCCTGACTGGTAGAGATTGATAAGAAGGGTGTCAGCAGAAAATGTATATGCTTGGTCTTTTATACGAGCTAGTTCCTCTTTAGAACACCAAGCATTCTCTGTTGCAATAGCTATTGTGTTTGTAAAATGTACATTTACTGTCAGTCTGGAGATTTGGAACAGCTTCTTATAGGAAGGAACTAGATAATGTATTTTTCATTTGCTTCACAGCATTGATTCCTCATCATATAGTCTACAAATATAGCAGCAATGATAATACAAATGACACTAAGCATTTTTTTTTCCTATTATGTGTTTTAAAGTGTACTGTACATACAGAATACAGGGGGAATGTTAAAGAATTAAGAGGATGAAAGGCTTGAGTCAATCACTTGGGCTTAAACTAAGCAATGCAAATCCGGCTTTAAGTGACCTTATTGATGTTTGCTTAAAGCAGCTTCCTCCTAGTACAAATGACTGAGCTTTGTTGTAGATACTGTATTGTGTCCCACTGGAGATTGCTGGTGCCTCCCATGTGCATCCTCTCTTTGCTTAAACAGCAACAGCCGATAGGAATGCCTGGAGCTAAAATAGAATACCAGAATGTGCCTTTGTTAGATCCACTGTCATTTGGCAATAGGACAGGTCAAAGGATGCAAAAAAACTTAAATATTTCAAATGTAGGAATGAAATGGGACAAAATAGCAACATTACCTGTATAGTGTTAGGAATCTACTTCACCTGCCATTCTGTCATATATATATTTTTTTTAAACACACCAAAAATGTACAGTACATGAGGTTCCCAGTAATAGGACACAGCTAAATATCTGCATCATTCATAATGACTGCATTCTGTAATAAATGGCGCCACCTTCTGGCAAGAAAGTCACATCCAGGAATGCATTCCTTTTTGTTTCCATTTAAACATGGGATTGAAGGTAAATGCTTTGTACAACATATTTATTTCAAATCTTTAAAATAATAAAATTTCACTTGGCACAAATTGTAACAGAAACTGTTTCTGCTTTTTTGCTTCAGTGTTCGGTGTTGCAACTTTGAGCTAAGCGCGCACACAGAGTAGTACCAATTACGGAACACTAGCAGCACTCTTATTTAAAGGCATCAACCTATTCTACAGGATCTTCTACTTCAGCAGTACTAGCAATTTCATCAGCTCAAAAACACAACATAGGACAGGGGATTGTTATATTTGAGATTGAGAACACCATTTTATTTGCCAAGTTACTTTATATAGCCATCATACAGTTGCCTGAATGTATTTCCTCTTCCTTTAAATATTACTTTCAGTTTATTCTATCCACTAAACTACAGTTCGCTTCCTTTAAATATATAAGGTTGTTCTTTTTTTCCAGAACAATTTATACAAATAATTAAATAGGACTTTTAATTAGCAATTGGCAAGGGATCGCCCGCAGGTTAATTGAACCGTGGCAAAATAGGATGTTCCCCTGAACACTAGTGTACCATTTGGGTGATGGTTGTGTATCTTTTGTTTGTTAATCCCTCACAAGCAGTGCACGGTCATGTGCTTTTTCTTACTTCAATTATACCCTAATCACAAACTCACTGCCAGCATCAGTACCAAGCCTTTGGGTTAGGCCAGCCCACTACTTATTCAGTACTTTCACTGCTAATGCACCATTTGTTTATAAGGATGTGGATCAGTTGGTCACCAGCAAGTTGTTAGACAGTTATTAGGTCAACATGCATTTGGGTTGACATATGTCTAGGTCGACATGCGGGAATGTCAACATGGATTAGGTTGACAGGGTCATAAGGTCGACATGGGGTTTTCACTTTTTTTACACGAATGTCAACAGTCAACATGGGCACAGGTTAAAATGCACCACGTCTCCTCGCCGTGCTTCCTGTCTTGGTGCCTCGCTACGCTCCACACACTGTTTTATTCTCCGGTCACGCCTCAGTGGATGGTAGGGACTGAAATACCACCTGTCACCACATGTTGGCTCAAAAAACAGTGAAAAACCCAATATCGACCTTTTGACTGTCGACCTAACCCATGTCAACATAATGTCCCTGTTGACATAGACACATGTCAACCTAATGGTGTTGACCTAATAACTGTCTAACAACTTGCTGGTGACCCAATGACCGAATCCCATTTATAAAACTTGTGCATGTCATGTCATGTCTTGTTCTGTACAGTAAGTCACTTTTTTCCCCTTATTAACAATAATTTATATAGCGCACACATATTACGCAGCGCTTTACAGATAATATTTTGAATATTCATATCAGTCCCTGGCCCAGTGGAGCTTACAAACTATATTCCTTACCACATGCACACACATTTAACATACCAGAATATTTTTGGATTGTGGGACGAAACTGGAGTACCGTGAGAGAATATACAAAATCAGCACAGTTAGTACCATGGTGAGAATCGAACCTATGTCCTCAAAGCTGGGCTAATCATTACACCATCTGTGCTGCCCAAGTGGCGTTCACACGGTTTCTGGTTACGTACTCTGCAGCCAGGGAAATTCTTGGTTATATCCCAGTCGAACGGATCACACGGTCTTCTCTTTGTGTGTGTGTGCGCAATATGCGCACTCCTGTGTCTGCCTGTGATTATGCTAGGTTTCTTGTGCCCCTCTTGTGCTGTATCCCACCCACCACCACTCTGCCAAGCTTTGGAGACCTTTTTCAAACCCATTGGGCCTTGAACTAAAGTCGAGGAGGCCTTTTCCACCATTAACAACAGAGCCAAGGGATGTACCCAGAATGAAAGAACATTGGGAGGAATGCCACCTCCTCTAATACCGGTGAAATTTGGTAACCGCTTCCCCACCACTTGTGGATTACAATAATTCCCCCATATTAAGGCGCCCAGTAGGGACGGACATCAATTCCATCTCCATCCAAGGCTAACTGGTGACTATACCATATGGATACATGCACACCTCCTTTTATATGAAATAAATAATGTCATGACAATTGTCTATTTATTACGTATTACATTTTTCTACTTTATTTTAATTCATCCTTGTAATAAACTTTTTAATCTTGAACACTGCACAGTACTAATTTAGCGCAGCAACACCCATCCTTTTCTTGTTGTGCTGCACAACTAACATAGCGACACCATGCATGTTAATAAAGGATGGTAGAGTGATAAGTCCTTCATTAAAGTTGCTCTGGTTTGTACGG
The DNA here is from genome assembly GCF_055691185.1 of Crinia signifera. Taxonomy (NCBI): domain Eukaryota; kingdom Metazoa; phylum Chordata; class Amphibia; order Anura; family Myobatrachidae; genus Crinia; species Crinia signifera. The sequence continues at coordinate 126,593,338 of NC_139219.1, read as the reverse complement.
GTTTTCTGGGCTGATAGTGGTGTCGGAACAAAATCCCATCGTTCCAGTGTGTACCAGGATCAAGACGCTGCGAGGACATATATACATGAAGGGTAATTAATTTAATTGAATTAATACTGTATGTAATCTTAAAAAGAGGATCAAATTCAGATTGTTCCAGTATATTGAACCACTGCACTAAATAATAGTGGAACACCATCTAAATTGTTTTTAAATAGTAAAAGAAAAGTTTGTAAATATATAGAGTGATATTCATTCATCCACTGCTATTTCCTCCGTCGGAAATAGCAGTGGGAGCCTATTCAATGCTGTCTTCCCCGACAGCATTGAACAGGCTTCTCTGCAAAACAAGCCCGACTTTAGAAGCAATCCTGCTTGTTTTGGCAAGAACGGACGGGAATTGTCGAGCTCCCGGCCGCAGCTCGACTATTTCTGGCCGCTACACACGGCCACGCCCCCTTCTTGCCGCTCGGCAGGCGGGGCATTGAATCCCGCCTGCAAAATGAGAGGCGAGCCGCCTGAGACCAGGACAGGGTCACGATGTTCGGGCCAGTCCAACAGTCATGACACGACATTGACTACCCCCCAGAATCTGTACTATGACAAATTATTAACTATATTGAACCATACATGATCTTCTGTAGTTGGATAAAAAAAGGGTCTTTACATGTTTCTGTTTCATCAAAGTGCTTCTAGGTTGCCCTATAAGGTTTATTTAATATAATAGTGAAAGCTATAAACCCATAATTGCCTATTTAATGTCATTTTTAATTTTACACCAAGCTCATAATAATTGAAATGTGGTTGCTGTGGCTTACAGCATAATAATGTGCTTTGCATTGTTAGTTGATTAAAGCATTGGTACTTGTGTATTTTGGCGGCGCCCATTGCATGCCAATAAGGCATGCAATGGTATGCGATGCGATATCGCACGATACTGTACAATGGCATACAATTTTAAAATTGTATGACATTGTACATGGCATACAATGCCATACAATGCGATGCGATTAAACATTGTATAAGCACCCTAATGGGTGCTTACAATGTGAAATGCACCCCCACGCCACCCCCCCACTATAAACGTGAACCCGAAGCGTGGCGAGCGGCGGCGGTACGCATCCTCCGACCTTTTCATACCCCCACTATCCACGTCGGCGTGGAGTTGAGAATAGAAAGTGTGGCGAGCGGACGCGGACACCTGTGAAGCCCGCGAGGGGACGCGGATACCTGTGAAGGTATCCGCGTCCCCTCGCGGGCTTCACAGGTGTCTGCGTCCGCTCGCCACACTTTCTATTCTCAACTCCACGCCGACGTGGATAGTGGGGGTATGAAAAGGTCGGAGGACGTGTACCGCCGCCCCTCGCAGGTTCGCTGCGCTCGCCACGCTTCGGGTTCATGTTTGTAGTGGGGGGGTGGCGTGGGGGTGCATTTCACATTGTAAGCACCCATTAGGGTGCTTAAAAGCACCCTTTATGGTGCTTATACGATCTTTCATCGCATAGGGGGCAAACATCGCATCGCATCGCATGCCATGCGATGAACATATCGCGCGATGCACATAGGGGGCGCCGCTATAATACACAAGTACCAAAGCATTTATTTAAATGCTATCGTATTTGTACTTTCCAGTAAACTTTTTAGAGAGATTATTTTTGAAAATTGTCTTTAACCTTTGCTACCTGACTATTTCGGATAATGTTGTCTGGGATTTCATGTGGAAAAAAATAGTTCCTTTATACAAATGATGTAATTATCTCTAGGCCAGCAGCCTTACGCAATTTAACCCAGTTAATTAAAAAAGTTTTAGATTGTTCTTAAAAAGGTTAATTAACCACTTCACAGCTAATGAGAACAGAACACTGCATTTGCCTCTGTTAATTGTAATGATTGTTTTTATGCATCATGTAAACAAAGGGTCAAATTTAATCTCCCATTTTTATGTTTCATGTAAATCTTATTAGTTGAAATGCCTTGGCTGTTATTTATTTAAAGTAATAAAATGAGTCTTATGACTACTAAGTTGCAAAAACCACAAATGAATGACTGGTCTAGGAATTGTATTAACTTAAATGATTTATAGCAGTAGTACAGCACTCTACACTACATTTAAGAGAATAATAGTACACTCCAAGTAAGCCATCTGCTTACCATTTCACATTCCCTAAAGGGAAATCGCAGCACTTTTTAGACATCATACCCAATTTCATATTCTTGTAGCTTCTATGCAGATAAATGTCATTTTATTGTACCAACTTTTAAGGCTTTTAATCTCTTTGCATGTTTGTTAGAAATGTTTTTGCAACCAGTGTGCTTTAATTAAAAATATATGCGGAGTATTATGTTTATAGCCTGATTAGTAAAGTTGTTTGTGATTTTTATTTGCTTTTTAAATTGGAGTATTATGTTTCGTAAATGAAACACATGTTGACAGTTTACTATTAATACTCAAGGGGAGAGCTGCAAACTTATTTTTTTTTTTTTTCATTTTATATTAAAACTCAATTTGGTCTGCTGCTCCTAAAAGCTCTGTAAGCGCGTCATTGCCAGTTGCTGAAAATAAGTTCAACCATTTCATTTGCTGCAAATAGATTTCATCCTTTCTTTCTGTTTAAAGTTACCCAAAAACAAGTAATTATTTGCTTTAAGACAAAGTAACAGAAACTTGTGATCCACATTAATATCAAATTGAAGGGTTTAAATTGTATTTTAAACATACCTTTTCCTAATAGATCCTATGAGTGATATAGAAAATTAACCAATCCATTTCCCATGTTCTTTATATTTAAAATGCAATGTTTGACTTGTGAAATTTAAATGCAAGGATGATGTCCTGGTAAATTGACACAGTCTGTTCCTCTCCACCTTTAGGCAGAAGGCGAAGACAGTTTAAAAAAAATGCAGTTGATGGAGCTGGCCATCCTAAATGGCACATACAGAGACGCCAACTTAAAATCACGTAAGTAGTCTTTTTTTTTTTTTTTTTTACATTATTAGTGTGCAACCAATACAAAATATCCTTATGACCTTGTGCTAATAGATGCACTGGAATTTTGTGAATTTACTCTAGTTAGTCATAATTTATTACCGTCCTGCCCCATTGGAGATATATAGATATATATATAGGTTTGATAGAAGAAAACAAACGCGGCACTCTGGAAATTTTTAGAAAACGTATATTGTAGCAAAAGTAGCTTCCAACGTTTCGGGGGTATATATCACCCCTTTGTCAAGGATAATTGTGCAATAAGATACAAATCAATGTGCTTACCTTTATCACAAAGTGAGAGGGTGAGCAGGTCACGTATGCGGGCGTGCTGGGATCAAACAGGAAGTGTACGCTAAGGGGAAATGGTAGGCGGCGGATATCCTGCCTTTGAAACGCTATGTGGAGCGCAAGCTCCTGGTTTCTTTGGAGATCGCTGATGGGGACCTGCGGAAGCGTCTCACCTGCTGTGATATCAGCGTTACCCGGCGTGACTGGTTCACCCTATAGTGAACAACAACATAGTATATGCAATTTTGATAATAACACAAAATGTGTGCAAGAAGATGCATCCAACAGCGCGATGCAAAATGAGTGCTAAAAAAAGTGAATGGTGATAACAAACAACGGGTGATAGAATTATCAAAATATTACATAAAACAATACAGGGGAGAAAAGACAGTTCACAGACATATATATACTTATGTGTTCAATCTCATTTAGAGAGGGTTAAATGGGTCTAGCGGGCTCAATCACTCAATTGTGAAAGAGTACCCATGGTCGACAGTCTCTGTCGACATGTCATGTAAGTAACATCATTTGCTATAAACAAGGGATAAATGAGAGAAGGATGTAGAAAGCAGAGCAGTGATGATGGTTTTAGAGAGAAACGCACACATCAACGTATCTGAATGGCATATTAATTGATAGCATAAGTGTACACTATCAAAAGTCTGCATGTTGTACAGGTCCAAAAATAAATTGTAAACAAGGGACAAATTACTAGAATAAAAGGAGCAGTATAGTAAGAAGAGCTGGAGAAGAAACAAAGCACACCATATTGTCTCAAAACATCAATTGGATCTCTATGTATCAACAAGGAAAAAACAATAATTAATATAGGACAAAAAAAAACAATCGGAAAAGGGTGCAGGGATAGTAAGAACAAGCGAAGAAGGAAAAGCACACTTATGAGGATCGAAAAATAGTCCAAAGGACTATCTAACAATAGTCATGTTGAAGGCTTAATGGATATAAGGATGTCAGTAATATTCAGGTTTCACTGGCTATGTAATGTGGTGTTGGTCTACATCCTTAGTGTCGGCATGTTATATAGGTCCATACACAAATTGTAAATGTGGGCCAACTAAACCAAATGAAGGGAGCAGAATAGTAAGATAAGCTGGAGATGAAAGAAAGCACACTAAGTTGTCTCCAAGTACCACTTGGATATATCTGTATTTCTCAATAGGGAAAAACTATGATTAATGAAGGGACAAATTAACCAATCGGAAAAGGGTGCAGGGATAGTAAGATAAGCGGAGAAGAAGAAAAAGCACTCACATAAGGATCACAATAATCTTAAAAATAACAGTGATACTCGTCTTTAAGACTTAGACATTAAGATGTCTCTTCTAATCAAATTTCAATGGCGGTGGTCGACACCTAATGATGTTGACACGTTTAGGGAAAATTTAATAAAAACTGTAGGGACAAAATAACTAATCGGAAAAGGGTAAAGAGAGAGTGAGATAAGCCTGAGAAGAAAAATAGCACACAAACTGAATCATGGGTCGACACAAGTCATCCATATGTGTGTCGGCTATATAGGTGTGTATTCTCAATAATGAGGACATCACACAAAGCCCTGGTTATGTGCAGGTTAATACCTCTACTAAGAATCGGCTATGTCAGACACTAATGGTGGAGTGTCTAGAGGGAATAACAGAATATATCAAATGAGGGACAATAAAATTTACTAGAAAGGGGAAAAGTGATAGTGAGATAAGTAGAGAGAAGAAAAAGCACACAAGTTCCCTCGTCGAGGTTTGGTCATACATGTAACTACTAGAGTTATTGAAGCACCAAGGAAAGATAAAAGGATAGAAAGATAGACGGAGGAAGGAAAGCACACCAAGATAAGCCTAATTTTAAAATTAGGCTTATCTTGGTGTGCTTTCCTTCCTCCGTCTATCTTTCTATCCTTTTATCTTTCCTTGGTGCTTCAATAACTCTAGTAGTTACATGTATGACCAAACCTCGACGAGGGAACTTGTGTGCTTTTTCTTCTCTCTACTTATCTCACTATCACTTTTCCCCTTTCTAGTAAATTTTATTGTCCCTCATTTGATATATTCTGTTATTCCCTCTAGACACTCCTCCATTAGTGTCTGACATAGCCGATTCTTAGTAGAGGTATTAACCTGCACATAACCAGGGCTTTGTGTGATGTCCTCATTATTGAGAATACACACCTATATAGCCGACACACATATGGATGACTTGTGTCGACCCATGATTCAGTTTGTGTGCTATTTTTCTTCTCCGGCTTATCTCACTGTCTCTTTACCCTTTTCCGATTAGTTATTTTGTCCCTACAGTTTTTATAAAATTTTCCCTAAACGTGTCAACATCATTAGGTGTCGACCACCGCCATTGAAACTTTGATTAGAAGAGACATCTTAATGTCTAAGTCTTAAAGACGAGTATCACTGTTATTTTTAAGATTATTGTGATCCTTATGGGAGTGCTTTTTCTTCTTCTCCGCTTATCTTACTATCCCTGCACCCTTTTCCGATTGGTTAATTTGTCCCTTCATTAATCATAGTTTTTCCCTATTGAGAAATACAGATATATCCAAGGGGTACTTGGAGACAACTTAGTGTGCTTTCTTTCATCTCCAGCTTATCTTACTATTCTGCTCCCTTCATTTGGTTTAGTTGGCCCACATTTACAATTTGTGTATGGACCTATATAACATGCCGACACTAAGGATGTAGACCAACACCACATTACATAGCCAGTGAAACCTGAATATTACTGACATCCTTATATCCATTAAGCCTTCAACATGACTATTGTTAGATAGTCCTTTGGACTATTTTTCGATCCTCATAAGTGTGCTTTTCCTTCTTCGCTTGTTCTTACTATCCCTGCACCCTTTTCCGATTGTTTTTTTTTGTCCCTATATTAATTATTGTTTTTTCCTTGTTGATACATAGAGATCCAATTGAGGTTTTGAGACAATATGGTGTGCTTTGTTTCTTCTCCAGCTCTTCTTACTATACTGCTCCTTTCATTCTAGTAATTTGTCCCTTGTTTACAATTTATTTTTGGACCTGTACAACATGCCGACTTTTGATAGTGTACACTTATGCTATCAATTGATATGCCATTCAGATACGTTGTGTGCGTTTCTCTCTAAAACCATCATCACTGCTCTGCTTTCTACATCCTTCTCTCATTTATCCTTTGTTTATAGCAAATGATGTTACTTACATGACATGTCGACAGAGACTGTGTCGACCATGGGTACTCTTTCACAATTGAGTCATTGAGCCCGCTAGACCCATTTAACCCTCTCTAAATGAGATTGAACACATAAGTATATATGTCTGTGAACTGTCTTTTCTCCCCTGTATTGTTTTATGTAATATTTTGATAATTCTATCACCCGTTGTTTGTGATCACCATTCACTTTTTTTAGCACTCATTTTGCATCGCGCTGTTGGATGCATCTTCTTGCACACATTTTGTGTTATTATCAAAATTGCATATACTATGTTGTTGTTCACTATAGGGTGAACCAGTCACGCTGGGTAACGCTGATATCACAACAGGTGAGACGCTTCCGCAGGTTCCCATCAGCGATCTCCATAGAAACCAGGAGCTTGCGCTCCACATAGCGTTTCAAAGGCAGGATATCCGCCGCCTACCATTTCCCCTCAGCGTACACTTCCTGTTTGATCCCAGCACGCCCGCATACGTGACCTGCTCACCCTCTCACTTTGTGATAAAGGTAAGCACATTGATTTGTATCTTATTGCACAATTATCCTTGACAAAGGGGTGATATATACCCCGAAACGTTGAAAGCTACTTTTGCTACAATATACGTTTTCTAAAAATTCCCAGAGTGCCGCGTTTGTTTTCTTCTATCAAACCTGTACATTGCTGTTCCGGAAGGCACCTGGGTCAACTATATTGCTGGAGGAGTGCCAGGCCTACACCTAGATATAGATATCTATATATCTATATATATGTGTGTGTGTGTGTGTGTGTGTGTATGTATGTATGTATATATATATGTGTGTATGTATATATATATATATATATATATATATACACATATATATATATATGTGTGTGTGTGTGTGTGTGTGTGTGTATATGTATATATATATATATATATATATATATATATATATATATATATATATATATATATATACACACACACACACACACACACACACACACACACACACACACACACACACACACACACACACACACACACACACACACACACACACACACACACACACACACACACACACACACACCTACACCTACACCTACACCTGTATTAAGAACAAAAATGCTGCGAAACCTTAGGTTTTTGGAGTATTGCCCACATTTCTGTATGGTCCAAGCTTGGACCTGCTGTTCAACACCATCTGTAGTGAGAAGGTGTGGGGGGGGAGTGATATTTTTCAGTCTTTAACACCAGACCCTGGTCTACCGCTTAGAAGTGGACACTTGGAGTCGATGTAGTCTCCAAGCACTACTGGGCATGACCCGGGTCAAACCTTTCACAAGCCAGATCACTGACCCGGGAGCAAGTCCTGGGACTAACCTTGGGTATAATATTATGTTCTGCATATATGTTCTGCCAAGCTATTATCGTATTTGTTGCCCTGCTTGCACTTGTAATATTCCTTTATTTATTTACAGTTTCTTGTATAGCGCAGCAAATTCCGTTAGGAAACAGTGATGAAACAAACTGGGTAGTAACAAACCAACATAGAGGTAGGAGGGCCCTGCTCGCAAGCTTACAATCTATATTTACCTTGTAGTTTGCATTGCCTTAGCAACCAGTCTGATTTTTAGCTAGCCTTTAGTACATTATCTATATAATAATTGTAATCTGGTTGCTTTGGGCAACATCCGTACATGTCCTCTTCATTAGTTTATATATCTTCCATGTAGAAGCAAACAATATTTTAGCAGACAAGTGTAGTCAGAATAAGAAAAGGCAATATTTATAGGATGAAATTAGTTACAGCACTTGTAATGCACTTTACGCAAAAAGATAAAATTTGCTTAAATATTTACAAAAAAATGCATTGGTTACTTAACAGCACCACCTCTATATGCTACTTGATAAATTCACTTTGTACGTAGAGCTGCCTTAAACAAGTTTCTATAGGCTAGGGTCCCGCAATGTACTCAATAATCATTACTATTCTGGCAACTCCCTTTCTTTACCTAAAGAGGGAATGTCCCTCCTGCAATGGGTCATATTGGTATACAGGTTGAGTATCCCTTATCCAAAATGCTCGGGACCAGGAGAATTTTGGATAACGGATTATTCCGTATTTCGGAATATTTTAATATTTCAATGATGTATTTTGAAGTATCTTGCATTTATGCTGTATAAACACATAATATACACACAAATATATTTTATTACCACATAAAATACACACAAATATATTTTAATTGTTCAAAAAACAAGGTTTCAAAACGTGAAACAAAATGTGTGTACTATCTCAGCACTGAATTTGAATGCCAAGCAATCATTGTCTTGCACATATATAGTGCCAGTTACATATCATGTCCCCAGTGATGCTGTTACAAATGTCCCCAGTGAGTTTTTAGCAAAAAAAATTTTTTTTTTCACTTTCTGGAATGTCCGTATTTCGGAATAATTCGGATAACGGATATTCGGATACGGGATACTCGACCTGTATATGGCTTACGTATAGTAGATTTAAACTATTGGTTAAAGCCCAGAAATGCCAAGTGAATTTGTCAAAATAGGTGTGAAAATTACCAAGCAAACATTTTTATTTATCCTAACGTCCTGTAATGTTTGCCTTTTAGACAGGAAATATAATCTTTTTTTACTGCTGGCACAGCTCAAATGTGAGCTGTGCTGGCATTTTTAGTGGATAATCATCACAGATGTTGGCGCTCAAAGGGTTAATAAAGGCTGGGTACAATTTATAGTTGCACTTAAGGCCCATACACACTGGGCGACTGAGCTAAAAGTCTCTCAAAACAGGTGGTTTGAGCGCCTTTCAGCTCAAAGCCGCCCAGTGTGTATGGTCCGGCAATGAGCAGTGAGTGTTGCTGCGCGCTCCTGCTACATCGCCGGGAAAGCCGTTCATCTGCTGGTTATAACAGCAGATGAGCGGCTTTCAGGACGGCGTTGCATAGCGCTCCGCTATGCAACGCCGTGCAAAGCCGCTCAGTGTGTATGCACTGAGCGGCTTTCCTCGCAGCGATGATTGTCATCATCGCTGTCCATACACGCTGGGCATAGTCACCCAGTGTGTATGGACCTTTACAGTAGATGAAATATATTTTATACAGTTTTCTTGTTGTAGAACAAAGACAATTTAAACAACCTTAAAATACACCCAGAAAAATAAAATCTGGTACTCTTTACCTAGATGGGCGCCCGCGATTGAAATCGCGGGCGTCGGGGGTAAAAATCGCGGGCATCGCGGGTAAATCGCGGGTACATAAAAATCTGCTACCCGCGATGACCGCGATTTTCCCATAGGGAACAATGTTAAAAAGGCTGATTGAGCGCAATTTTCATGTAAAATGCCTCAATGCCCGCGATTTGGCCATAGGAATCAATGTTAAATGGGCCACAGAGCCCAAATAGGCACAATTAACCCTTAAATGTCCCCCCAAATTTTTAACGCCACCCCACGATCCACGCCAACCCGAAGCGTGGCGAGCGCAGCGAGCCCGCGAGGGGCGGTGGTACGCGTCCTCCGACCTTTTCATGCCCTACTATCCACTAGGGCGTGGAGTGAGAATAGAATAGTGTGGCGAGCCACCGAGCCCGAAGCGTGGCGAGCGCAGCGGATACCTTCACGGGTAGATGCGTCCCCTCGCGGGCTTCACAGGTGTCGGCGTCGCCACGGACACCTGTGAAGCCCGCGAGGGGACGGGTATAACTGTGAAGGTATCCGCGTCCCCTCGCGGGGCTCGCTGCGCTCGCCATGCTTCGGGCTCGGTGGCTCGCTGCGCTCGCCACACTATTCTATTCTCACTCTACGCCCTAGTGGATAGTAGGGCATGAAAAGGTCGGAGGACGCGTACCGCCGCCCCTCGCGGGCTCGCCACGCTTCGGGTTGGCGTGGATCGTGGGGTGGCGTTAAAAATTTGGGGGGACATTTAAGGGTTAATTGTACTTATTTGGGCTCTGTGGCCCATTTAACATTGATTCCTATGGCCAAATCGGGTCCATTGAGCCATTTAACAGTAAAATCGTGTCCATCGGGCCTTTTAACATTGATTCCTATGGCAAATCGGGAGCATCGCGTCGCGGGCATCGCGGGTACATTTATGGCCGGCCGCGACGCGACCGACACGATTTCCATGTTTAACATGGGTTTCAATGGGAAATCGCGGGCATCGCGTCGGTCGCGTCGCGGCCACACATAAATGTACCCGCGATCACCACGACGGGCGCCCATCTAAGTAAAGAGTACCTAAAATCTACTATAGCATCTATCCTGTCACATGTATGTATAGCAGCTGTCTCTCTACTTACACACTGGGACAGGAATCAGATGCGCTAGTGATGTCACTGTAATCAGGCCAGTACTGATACTGTATTTACAGCGTCCCCATCCCCTTATTTCTGGCTATGGTATTAGGTATTCAATTCTTTTGTGTACCATTTTGTTTATTGTTCAATAGAGTTGTATATCTCATATTGTTCTCAGTACTTATGCTTTTATCATCTTGTTTTTATGTCAATCATGCAGTTCTTCCATCTTTGTTTACTTTTTTGTTGCGCAATTAAGCATGCTTTGTGTGCACTGCTTATGTAACCAAAACAAAATCATGTTGACTAGTACTCTGTTGTTGCAACTGCTGCTGCTTAAAATTGTAAAGCTGGATAACCTATCATGGAAAATTTGTATACTTCTTTCTTTTTTTCTATTTTTGAGAATATTTTCATTTCTCATATAAGAACACCTCAGGAAGAGTAAAGTGTAAACTGCTAAAACTCTTCCTCTTACAAAGCGAAAAAACATTTAACATAACAAAAAATATATATACGTTATAAACACATGAGCAAACACTCCTCATTAGACCCTTCATTAATATATTCTTATAAATATCTTTAAGAGGAAGAGTCTGTATAATCAAATACAGTATATTTTAACCATAGAGCTAATCTATTATAGGTATACCTTTTTTTATTTATATCTCCCAGGGAGGATTTCCCTTACCTCCCCTTGTTGATCAAGTCAATTATCTCAGGTATCAATGAACGAGGCCCACGATTGATAGTTTTTTGCCAATTTCCTGCTATAACTTCCTATCTGAAAAAGGTTGAACAATATCAATTTGGGTGTAAACATCAATTTAATTCCACAGACCTGACTCGCACCTCATCTCCTAAAGACCTTGGTTTTCGACGGGACCAAAACATATGTATCCTATCCCCAACCTCTTCCCTACATCTCCAACATAAGTCAGTCAAATCTGGCCAGACTCTGTATCTTAATCGGGGTCCAATACATGGTAGAAAATTCTAATATAGTTTTCAATATATGTACACGATTTAAACATTTTATACAAGGTCTCAAAATGTTTGCCCATTTTGTACTGTCCATTCAGAAAGCCAGATCCTCCCATTTTTTTTTTATTTGCCCATTTAGTCTTTTTTCCCCAAAAAAATATATTTTATGTATTTCTTTATAAAATATTGAAACTCCTCATTTTTTTCCACATGGTGTTAAGATGATTAAATATGTTTTCTGGGATACTCCTCAGCATTGTGGGGTGTTAAAGGAAAGAGTCTGTTCAATGCCTAACTTGGAGGTATTTATAGAATTCAAACTTGGGTATATAAACCTCTCTTCTTATTGAGTAAAGGACAAATACAAAATGGCCCACCAAAAGACCCCAGTCCTTTAATACACCTTCCCCATGCTTTGAAAGATGCCATGGTAGCTTTCAATATTGCCTTATTTTATTTCCTATTTTTTTCAGGAGGCCAAGTTTTATTTTTGGGCAACCAGTCTCTTATCTGATCAACCAGATCAATCAACCCTTGATATAGCTCCAAATCTGGTACTTCGTGCCCACCCTGTTTTTTTTACATAACCAAGTACTTTATTTCTAATTAAGGCCTCATTCCCTCAAATGTATCTATTCATCTATTAAATTTATAGATCCAAAATGTAGGTAACATTCTAGGAATTGCTGTAAACAAATAATGTCAATTTTGATCATTGCAGACCGATCTATGACACTTCAAAACTCATCCAGTCATCAACCTGTTTATTAATTTGTTTCAATAAAGCACCATAATTACAATCTAAAAGCTTTATTTCTGATGTTAAGTAGATCCCTAGGTACTTCAGGGAGTCATCTTATACGTTTTTTAATTTATTTTTTTATTCAGATTACATTTTTTTTTAAACATTGCATTTTTATTGCAAGTTTTTTGTTTAATTCAGAAAACTGCAAATATCAGAACATAGTACTTTAGGTGTTGCATTTAAAGTACAGTGTATTCTGCATTTTTAATGTGTTGTAATGAACTAAGGACACAGCAGTCATAGCAAGCCTTGGAGAGAGATAATTACCAGCCAATCCATTCCTGTCCTTTTTCAAACAATGCCTGTAACATGGCAGTTATGAGTGCAACGTCACCTACATTTTTTTATTTATATTACACCAGCTAGCATTGTATTAAAACTTCTAGTGTATGCTTAAAGAATATAGTGAACATTGCTAGTGTATGAACACTTTTGCTCAGAACCCCCCCCCCCCAATATATATTTAGCAGTATCCTAGAAATTTGCTGAATAGAAAGGTATGCTGTAACATATAATTCACATTGACTGGAAAATTGGCCATGAACTAGCAGAGGTACATATAACTGATTAGAACAGGAACCACAGGGCCCTGACAATTGATGTGCAGGGGAAGATTTGGGATAGCAATTATACTGTTTTAGTAAAACAAAAAAGACACCTGTAATTTTAATTTAAAATTTAAAACTTGTATCTTTGTCTTGCATAGTTTTGCTCATTTGTGATCCTGGTTACCATTTTTAACTGTCATGCAACTGTCTACGCTTTTAAATGTTTGTTTTTCTTATGACCTCACACTTTGGATACTACTTTTGCTAAATCACTGGCTACTTTTTTAATGATACTTTCTATCTGCAGTGTTATCAGTCTATCATTCTTATCAATAATCAGTTGCTCTTCTGCGGTACTCTACATTAAAGTGTTTGCTTTGATTTTAAGCATGTTTTCATTTAATCACACTGGTAGTTGGGGTAGCTTGTTGGCTTCTGAGTGCTGTGCTTTGGCACTTTTGTGTGATCAGCGCATGAACTAATGATTCTTTTTTTTTTTTCCCTTCCTTCCTGCTTCTTTCTACTGTTCTTTCCTTCATCTACACCTTTATCCTACTTTTTTCATACTGCTGCATCTACACTTTCTTCTAATTCTTTGCTTACTGTAGCAGCCCTTGCCTTTTCTCTTGCAGCGTCAGGCCAGGCCCCACGGATCATTACTGGGCCTGCGCCTGGTCTGCCTCCAGCTGGAATGCGTGCCCCTACGCCAGCTGGTCCTACCTTAATGCCTTTGATCAGACAAATACAGACAGCTGTCATGCCAAATGGAGCGCATCATCCGACTGCTACATTAGTGTCTCAAGGACCAGAGGCTGGCTTGATCTACACACCTTATGATTACCCCTATACACTGGCCCCGGCTACATCAATCCTTGAGTACCCCATTGAAACAAGCGGGGTATTAGGTAAGATTGTGAATTAATGAGATCAGTTGTGCAGACTGATATTTTCTTGTAATTGGATATTTTCTGATTATAAAAATCTGAAAATGATTAAACATATATATATATATATATATATATATATATATATATATATATATATATATATATATATATATATATATATACATATATATATATATAATGAGAGAGAGAGTGAGTATACCCGGCACTCTGCTTGTATAAATAACTCTTGCTGCGGTGCCTTCCAAAAAGATCACAGGATCCAATGTAGCAAAGTCAAATAAAGGCGGCACTCCCACAGGCTGATGTAAAGAATTAAAAGTCCATTATTGTGGTCCTATATCATGGTCCCTGATGTCGGAGTATCGTCTCTGTAATGGCATAGGACCGCAATAAAGGACTTTTAATTTTTTACATCAGCCTGTGGGAGTGCCGCCTTTATTCGACTTTGCTACATTGGATCCTGTGATCTTTATGGAAGGCACCGCAGCAAGAGTTATTTATACAAGCAGAGTGCCGGGTATACTCTCTCTCCCTATATATCTAAAAAGATATATATATATATATATATATATATCTATATATATCTCTATATATATCTCTATCTATATATATATATATATATATATATATATATATATATATATATATCTATCTATAGATATTTTTCATATTTTTAATTCAGAACACAATGTAATGTTAGCCTTGCCTCAATCCAGCTAAACCATGCCTCTAAATGTCTGTACAGAACCTTTTTCGATTTTTTTTTTTTTTTTATTTATTTTTTTTATATCTTTTAAATAGTTTTTAAAATAGATCAATTTATATGGTTAACTTATTTTTAGTTTCTTTTCATTATAACACTAGCGTTTGAGCAATTAGACATGAAGTAGTCATTACAGTTTTGATGTTTGGGACATTTATGAAAGGCAGCACACATGTTTTATTCCAACAGTATATGTTTGCTGATATGACATTCTTGACATCTTGAAAATCGAGGTAGAGCAATGGTCATAAAGGTAGTAATATATTGCTTGGATATAGCCTAGGTTAGACGATGTGTAGCTTGTGATTATTCTACTACCAGTACTTTCTCTTTAATTTATAATACAAAATTCAAGCAATTTTCAAACATTAATTCTACTGAAATACAAACAGTAGATATTGAGATTTGATAATCTATTATTTATTAATATAAATTTTCATAATGAAACTTATAGAATAGTAGAGAACTTAAACCAATGGAAACAGATAAAATGATAGTTGCAGCCAGGAAAGAAAGTAGCTTTCAACTTTACTCTACTATGCTTTACCAAGCATGTCGGGTATTCCGATGCACTAGTTGGTGATGTCAGATTAGTTTGATTGTTAGTTATATTCTCCGTTTATAGATTTCAACATAAAACAGAGTAAAGTAAAGATACCCTAGTGTACAATGGATAATAGGTGAATGCATCAAGTAGTCTAGAGAATTTGTTGGTGAGATGGAACCTTAAAACAATATTGCACCAATGTTCTTCAGTGGTTCAATAATTCTGGGTGAGAAGTAGATGGTGACAATGGCAAGTACCAGTTCTAAAGTCAAATGTAAAGCACTTTTAGTCCTATTAGGTGAAAAGTATATAAATAACATTATTCATTTGGAAAAAGTCATATGTCATAGATGACCTTAATAGATTAAAACACACCAATAATGTACAGTGTGCAATAAGTTATTCGGATGGTTGACCATATGTAGGTCAACAATCAATAGGTCAACAAGGTCAAATGGTCGACACAAGCAAAAGGTCAACATGGCTTTGGTCAACGAGTTGTTTTTTGGGGTTCTTTTTTCCATTTTATGAACTTTACCAGATGTGGACTCTGACTGGGAACAGTAAGGCACTGAGCAAGGCACCTGATCCTAAGGGGAGTATTCAATGGTTTTATCCTGTTTAGGATTCGCTGCACATTAACAGGTTTCAGGAGGGCTGCAGCATTCACTGCCAGCCCTCCCTGTCGCCGTATTCAATGCCGCAGTGGCTCGCTGCCCCTGACAGCGAATTTTAACCGCCATAGGGAGCCGGGGGACGCAGGCAGGAAGATGTAAGCCTCCCTGCCTGCCCCAGAATTTGTGGGGGACGGCTCCCGGGGACACAGGCAGCAGAAGCTGCCCCCCTGGAGAGCTAGCAGGGGACAGGGGTAGGGAGCCACTTCACTGGTCCCACTCGTAAGAAGCCGGGAGCAGTGTGCAGTGAATAAATTAATATCTAATGAGCGGCTCCCGGCCCCCTGCTGGTGAATGTGTAAAAAAAAAATGTAAAATTTAAATATATATTAATGTGCTTCAAGCACATGAATAAAAATGGCATGCCCCTTCACAGAAAAAAAAAATTCAGATTGTTTTTTTTTTTTTTACACCAAAAAAAAACCCTTTATTTTAAAAGATCACTTTCCAGTTCACCTTAAAAAGATGTTGAATGCAAAACGGTTAATCATGGCAAAAATCGGGGAGAAGGCAATTTTCCATCCTAGCATTGAATACACTCTTGGCGAATCCCAGTGAAAACCCCATTGAAATACACCAGCATGAAACGGAGAACTGGCCGGCATTCGCTGTTCACTTTCGGTGAACATTGAATAGGGTGACTCAAACTTTCAGTGAAAAAGATTCACTGCAAGGAGTGAAAACAGCCCGATTCGCCGAAAAAATTAAATAAAAAATGGTCAATCGGGAGCATTGAATACTGGCCTTATTGGTGTGCTCCGGTATTGTGTTGACCTTTTTCCCAGTGTCGATTTTGTGCAAGTCAACCTTTTGGGGTCAACCTAGATATTGTCTACCTCATATACCACCCCTGTGCAATAGATGGTACAGCAGAAGAGCTAATGCTGATTCACCTGCCTTTATTGTGTAAAAGTCATACTTTGGACCATGATCATTCTCTGTTTATTGGACACTGATGCTGATTTTTAATGTGTCCTCTCTAATCATGGTCTTTTTAAATTGGTGCAGTAAGCTTTTTTTTTTCTCCTTGAACCCAGATCTACAATGTAATACTACATTGCGCTGGATACAGTTCTGTAATTTTTAGAAATAACTACAATGAAAGCAGAGGTTTGAATAGCTCACAGTAGGCCTGTTTCTCAGTAAAGCTAAAAAGAGCAAATTAACTGCACCTGGCCAAACCAGGATGCAATGCTGGACAGCTTTATTTCAATAGCAATTTAGATGAGTTTTGACATACCCCATCCAAATATAAATATCTTACAATTTTAAGTCTGCCCTACTTGCAGTGCAACATGGTTAAGCCAAAGTGCACTGTATCATGCTCTTCTATTTTTTGCTTTGCTCCCAACTCAAAATCAGACTCCTGTATTTATTTTTACATTTTATTTACTTTGCAATTCTATAATAAGTAGTATTTGTTACACCATAAAGATTTTTGTGATTTTGATGCCTTTGTTTACTCAAAGTATTTAAGTCTGAGGTCCATAAAGTACATTTTACTAAGATTGTAGATGAACTGAAGACTATCTGCAGTTTTCAATAAACCTTAATATACTTTGTGAAAAAAATCTACCAAAGTGTGACCCTTATTCAATACAGGCCTGTGCAACAGCAGTATTTGACAATATATTGTCCTCATTTTAGTCCATTGAACTCAGCTGGTGCTCTTTGACCTGTCTTTAGGCCATCTAAAACAAAGGATGTTGTGTCAAATGAAGACTTAGCAGGTCCCAAGTCAAATTTGGTTACATTACACACAGTATCATTGTATCTTAACTGCCACTGGTGAACACTGGTGAAATTCTGTCCAAAATGTCCCCGCTGGCGAGAGCCAGCAGGGAGGGACTCCATCAGACTGTGATGCGTGTGAGTCTCATGCGCGTCCCAGTCTCTTGGTGGCTGGGTAGCGGGACCCTGCCCGTCCCAGCTTCAGGGAGACTGGCAGGGTTGGGGGAAGGTCGGGTCGGCGATGGGGATCGGCGGCAGACAGCAGTGGGGAGCTCCGTTGCCACAGGGCATGGGAGCTGGCGGTGGAAGCGCCAGCCCGTGCAAGAGCGAGAGGCGCTCCATCTGTAGCTCTCATCTTGCCAAACTAAAGGGAAGAGCCTTTACACCACTTGACTGATTTATCTGCACACTATTATGTTTTCTTTGTCTCACTTAAATGTGATTTATCAAGTCACTACCTATGTCCAACTTAAGGATAGAAAGATACAGGAAGACACAATGCTTATGTGCAAGTTGAGAGATAAGAAAAACTCAGCAATGAGAACCATGAACATGAGCATTATCTTATACTTTGAACAAATGTGGCCAAATGTAATAGCCTCTGAGTTAAGCAGCCATGTGGGATGCCAGCTGAACTTGTTTTTTTTTTTAAAGGAGTCATTCAAATTACTTGAATAAACCAACAAGTTTGCCACTATGTTTCTATACTTGGCTTACTGAAGAGCAAACATATTTTTTATCATGTATTATTTAAAAAAAATGTTATGGCTGCAATGAAAGTTAAAACATCACAATTTCCTCCTTAGCAACATAATACAATAAATTATTGGTGTGCAAGGATTTTGATAATAGAAGCATTTTTTTTTCTGCTACAACGCTGAAAATACAGTTGCTTTGGGATATTAAGTAATCCTTGTTTTCAAAAATCGTATTGATTTTTTTTTAAACCATTTCATAAACTATTCTAGTGTGACAATATGTCAGCAGTTAAAGATAGTTGCTAACTTTTTTTTTTTTTTTTTCAATTCCCTTCCTTTTGTCTTCAGGTATGGCTTTCCCCACGAAAGGCTAAGAATTCAAGAAAATCTTAATTTGACCATTCAATGACCACCAGTTTTGAATTTTAGCAATTGCCTAGTTTCAGCAGTCTTGAAAAAAGATTTATAAGAATTATTTTGCCTAGCAGTCAGTGACTTACTTGCACTTATTTTTTTTTTATTTTGCACATAGATAAATTATGTTGATCAATATTTGATTTAGTCTATTCGTTTAAAAAGTAGCAGTGAGTGTGTAGTAGAATACTGACTGCTATGTTTCCTATTCTGTGCGCTTTACTAATCACTTAATTAATGTGGTTCCTACTTATTGATTTAAGATATTTAAAAAGGTCAAGTAATTTAAACATGTAAAACTGGAATTTTTATAATATAACTGATGTCAGTATTAAAGTGAAAGAAAAGCATTGCATTAATCCGCTTCAAGTAAAGCACTTCAATGATTATGTGACTAGTAAAGCTTATTTTTACTCGGGTCTAACAGATTTCAGAGATACTGCTATTCAGTGGCAAATGAATGCACTATGATGCCCTTCAGTGTCACTGGTGCTTGCAGACATCAACAGAACTCATGAGGCTGAACAGGTTAAGGCCAGAGGTGTGATATCAACTGCAATATTAATCTGCACACATATATTTCATATAGCAAGGACTCTAACTACTGTGCCTTAACTTGTTGCTTTCTTAAATATGAATCCTTTTTTGTAGCAAATAATCATGTAAAATCCAGTTTTGATTAAACCTACTGTTAATGTGTTTTGTGTATTTTTAAATCAATGTATTGTTTTCTAACTTTGTCTTGGTAATTGCAATTTGACTAGGTGCGGTGGCAACAAAAGTTCGAAGGCATGATATGCGAGTCCATCCTTACCAAAGGATTGTGACCGCAGACAGAGGTTAGTTTAGCTGTGTAGTTTTTGTTCTGAGAAATGCTTTGTCTGTAAGTACACTTTACAACACCACATGATATGCAGCCCAACTACGATTAGCAAGCATTCCGGAAATGAGTAACAGGCATGGAAGAGTTTTTTTTATTTTTTTTTTCCTTGAATTGTGCCTATAATTTGTTTTTATTTTATTATTAAATGGTGACAACAGTCTCTGCTTGGAGAGAAATTGTATAGCCACTACTCATGGTTGGTGTGCAGAATTTAGTTTGGTGTTGCAAAGCAAGACAGGTGAATGCTTAAATATAAAAGAAGTTCAACATTTTTTTTTTTAAGCTGAAGAAATTCTAGATTTGAATCGTTAAATTGTTTTTGCGTAGATTTAGATTAGCAGTAAATCTTATCTACGATATGCTGAAAATGAAATGAAAACCTATGGAATTGCACTTTTTCCTTTTATTAGGAGCTTAATAGATCTAGGGATTAAATTCAAGACCATGTGTTGTCAGACATTGCGGTGTCTGACTATGCCCTTAACTTTACTACAATACATTTTCTTGACCCCCTTTATAATTACTGGTCTCAAATTAATTCAGGAGTCTGTGACCATAGACTTCAATCCCTTCCATAGACTGTAGCTCATCCAATGCATACAAAAATTGGCAGAATATAACTATGAATCCATAATGTGATATCCTTTTAATCCGTATGTGTATAATTCAGTTAGGATATGAAAAACAATGCACAATATTTTGTAATGCTTCGCCTTACTTGAACATATAATGTAATATATGTCCTTCAAATTTTAATTAAGACTTATTGAGACAATGGGAAAGACATTCACAGCAAAATCTATAATAATTATTATTTAGATTCTTATAAAGCACAGCAAAATCTGTTCTTTAAAAAATACCATGGGGGAGGGCTGGGCATCTTTCTGCTTGTAATGTATCAGATATGCAAATTGCCTTTAGCATCTTATCACTATTTACAGTAAACCAGATGCTAACAACGTTTTCATTGTCATTTTGACTTGAATTAAAAAATGCTAAATTTACAAGCGCATGAGTTAATGAATTGTATCAAAACATGAATTCAGCGCCACCGCTTTACAAAGATAGTGGGGTATATTCAATCACTGTTAAAATATCCATCTTGCCAAAAAGACAGCAGTTTTCAACATGAATAGATCGGAAGCGGTTCCGGCCTATTCAGAGCTTGTTGGGTTTTTTTTTCGGCAGGTCGAAATGTTCTGACCTGCCGAAAAGCAGGTGGATTGACTGAATACACAGCCAGAACCGAAATGTTTCTGGCAATCCCAATCCGACATGAAAATGTGCTGGATTGTATCGGGTGAGCAGCAGTAGCTTACATGGTGCCACCCTACTGTTATCCGCCTTCTGTACCCTTGGCAGCCTCCCGTCGCCGGGCCAGCTAAGAGCAGCTCACCTCGCCCCGTCCAGCCTCCCATCGCTGCACTCACCCATTCCCCACGCCAGCCGGGTGAGCATCAATCAGCGGCCAAATAGACATCTGGATTCAGAAGCTGATTGAATAATGGATGCTGGATACATTCCGGCAAAAGAACATCAATTAAATATACCCCTTAGCTTTTTGAAAGATATTTGAAGTCTAAGGTTTTTGCCATGAATGTCCTTCACATGGCCCCTCTTTAAGATTTAGTAAAAATTTCCCGTTTATTCAGAGTTTTTGCTTAGACTTCTTGGAATAGGTTATCTTTAATTAACATCCTGTATAGTGTGTGTGTGTGTGTAATCTAGATCTATATTTCATAGAACATGTATAAAAACTGAAAGAAAAAAAACCCAAAGATTAATGAGGGTATTATATGCTGCACTGGTTACATTGGATCAGAATTATTCTACCTGCCAATACATCAGAACTACCAGTTTAAATTTCATTTGAGACTGGTAGATTTATAAAATTCCCTTCTAATAAATGAATGTCTATTAAGTGATTTAATAACAATGGAAATGCAATTCAACTTATTTTCTTTTAAAATATTTTTGACCCTAATATGATTGAATTTCTTTTATAATTAAGCATTCTTGACTATTGATGAACAGTCAATTTAATAGGTCAATTGAATAGTTCTTAATTACTACACTTTATCCTACAATATTCAGTTTAATTGTTGTAACAGACAAACTGAAATACTTCTTTTAATCTGTTAATGATGTTGCACAGATGTTAAACCTGTGTGTACTGTGTATGGCCAGAGACTTTGCAGAGGATATATCACTGGTATGCCAGTATGTTTTACTGCCTGTTTATGCAGTAGTTCTGCATGCATATAACCAAGTAACCACATTGCTTGGATATTTTTATCCAGTTACAAATAGTGCATTGTTATCAATGTGCATTAAGTATATTATTTTACAATTTAGACTGCATAATTGAATTGTGGTAGTAATGAACCACATTTTATATATATTTATTTTATTTTTATTTTTTAGATTATTTTTTTTCTGCAAAGATTGCAATAAGCATCCCTGTTCTTACAAAGTGTTAAAGGGGAACACCACACATTTCAATGTTCCTTAGGGATGCATATGCATAAGATATTGGAAGGGAAATTTATTAATATGATTAAGCCAGAATGGTGACTTTGAACTTTCCCTCTTATGAAGTTGACCAATTGATACGTGGTCTTTAAGACTAAGCTATCTGTGAACCTACTGGATTTCATTTTACGAAATGCCACAAATCTGACTTTGCACTGAATAATTCTCATCTAGATCTCCTCTGCTTTAGTCATAATGGCAACAGTACAAAATAAAGAAAATTAAACCTCATGATATATAGTAAAGCTGTTGAGAGTCTTAAAAATAAAAAAATACTACTGTTAAGTGGACCAAGTTTAGTGAAGGAGAATGTGAGTTATTTGAGGAAGGAAGAGCTCAAGAACACTGGGAATGTTAACTTTCCACTTGAGAACTTTTTATGTTTTACTGTATTTTTATTATTTTTTATTTTTCAAAAGAAAATAGTATTTACAGATGGCGTAAGAAATATAAAAATATAATGCAGGAATGTATATGAAATGTCAGATTTTATTGTATTTGCAGAGTATTAGCTTTGAAATTAAAGAGGGCTGTTTTTAGTTATAAAATGTTTTATTCGTATAGTAGATTATGGATTTTTATGTACTTCAAATTCTAGAAATAAAAGCCAGGACTTTTACAGTGTTTACATACAAATGCATTTTATATGTGTCTTATATGTGTAAATTAGTATTTTCAACTGGAAATGCTGCCAGTAGCAATAGTGTTAGCCGATCCTGGTTCACATGATGACACCTACTGTGCTAGACCAGAATTTATTATTGCTTTGTATTATGAGGCCAAGATATTTTGTGTTTGTAAATAGAAATTGAGCAATAAAAGTTTATTGAACAAAAACTACCTTGTTTGGCCCATAGTTTATGTTAAAACCTTTACTTTCCTTTATTTATTTTTTAAATTAAATTCTCTAGATCCATTACTTTTAACAAGTTAATAATCACATCATCAATAATAGATGCTTCGATGCTTGCACCATTGGGGAATACTAATGCTTAATAGCAGTCAGATACTGATTGTGTGCACTGACTGTCTCAATCTTTCTCCGTTTAAAGCGGATTCATTATATTGTCTTCAATTTCCGACTGCTACTAACCATTAGCCCTTAGTCGTGTTTTTATTTCCATTTTGTTTCTTAACCAGTTTTATGGGCGTGGGCTCCTCCACACATTCGAATCATGATACTTTGTGTCATGATTTTGTTGCATTCTGTAGATGGTGTCAATCAGTATGTCAGTATTAAACATGCTTGTTTTTTTATTAGTTGTGATTAGTTTTTTCATGTTGTCATTAAACAGTCACTAGCTGAAACTAATCTCTTCTCTATCTTTTCTTTCTTTTTTTTCATTTTTTTTATTTTCTCTTTTTTTTTTTTTTTTTTTTTTTTTTTGTTTCTAACCACCCAGCCGCCACCGGCAACTAACCTATGACCTTCTGACCTCTGAATTCTTCACCCAATGATGACCTGACCATGCCTGCCTGCTGATCAGTTAACTGGTAATCGCCTCTGCTTGCCTGTCTTCAGTGCAGCGAGCTGAGGCACTTGTCCGTTCGTCTTACCATCTAACAAAAGACACACAGAAAAATAGTATTCTTCCAACTCAACATTTTTTTGCTTTTGTTTTTCTTCCCCCTAATTGGGTGAAAGGGATTCTAGTACCTGCACTGAATAGTAGTAAAGCAATAAGGTCCAACTCAGCCCTCCGCACTGATCATATCTAGTGTCCTAACCAAACGAACGGTATAAAGGCTTCACCTACAGTACTGACGCGACAGCTGATCCTCAACTACCGATAACAGAGGCAGTTACTGTGAGAGACTTCTAGGGAACTTTAATTTGTTTGTTTTTTCTCTCGTATAGTGAAGTAAAAAGCTGAATGTACTGTGTTGTGATGATGCATCATGCATGAACCTAATTTGGTCAGGGATTTCACTGGTGAAGCAATTTTTACATATTTAGGAAACTATTTCAAAAACTATTTAGTCACTACAATGCCCTTACAGGGTCAACATTGGAATCTGATTTTCTTGATATTTCCTGCCAAATTTGTTACATTGATAAGGGTGCCATAAAAATCTGAGTTGTACATTTTTTAACCAACAATTTAAAAAGAAACTGCAACATGATTGTTGTGATGCAATTACTGAAAAATTACACTCAAAGCCTCATGTAATAAGAGTGAATAAGGTACATGCATTATGTATCACATTACTGGGCAAACTGTTCAAATATGTTTGTAGACCTCCCTGTATAGAAAAAAAAACATTAAGGATGTAAAAGCCATGCTTGCCTATTTGCTGTATAACTGTAATGAAATTGTAGATACAAGTCTTGTGCATTGAAAACATGAACAAAAAAAGTAGACACTTTTACTATACAAGGGTGCTGGTGCAGAAAAAAATATATATTTTTGGAAATGTAGCATTTTATACTTTCAAGTGTTATAAAAAAAAAAAAAACAAGAAAAAACCCTTTATTACATTGAATGACTTTGTTTTGGTGGTAGTCAAGGAATAAGACCAAAAAAAGAGCCTTTTTGTCTTGTTTTTTCCCCCCTACCTCTTTGTCCCCCTTAAGTTTTAATATTGGTATAAGTCTAAGGAAAAGAAAGTGCCTTATTTTTCTCCATGGTCATTTAGTCCCATGTTTTATATAAGTTTGTTGCTTTACGTAATGGTCAGGCTTACGGCCGGTTGAAAAAGCAAGCTTCAAAAGGCTGCATCTAGTTCACTGTTATATAAAGTCTAAACTTCAGTCAGAGTACCCAAGTCAGTCTCCAATATATGTATTCAAGTCTGAGAAAATATGAAGTCTTTGCCATGATAAAAGGGATGTGTGATTCTATATAATTATACACACACCATACTATTCCTTTATGCCAGGACACTACTAAATTATAACAGTTCTGTGGCTGACTCCAAGTGTGCATTTCACTTGATTCTAATTAGCCACATATCCTTTGTAATCAATGAGTGTTGCAGATTTAAGGGCTACTATGGTAAAACTTTCCTTTAACACATCTATGGGGCAGTTTTGTAATGCTGGGTACACACCTACAGATTTGATTTATCTGTCCAATCTATATGGTGGGATCAAAAATCTGGCAATGTATAGGAGCCTATGAGACTCAACCATTTGCTCCGAAATGCTGGTAAACAATAGTAATTTAGATAAATTGGTTAAAGTAGTTTGTTTCATCAAATTAAACCAAACAATCATTTTATAAATTTTCCAGTCTTTCGGAGCAATTGATCAATAGTCATTTTCTCTAATAGATTTCCAGATTTTTGTTAACACCAGACAAATTGGACATAAATCTGTAGGTGTGTATCCAGCTTAAGTCTCACCTTTTTTCAACATAGTTTGCATCTGTTCTCTTGTAGGATTTTTTTAATTTTTAATAACAATTTGGCAAAGTCATGGTACATGTTTTTCCAGTCTTGTTAACTTTTCCCTATGTGCAGTTTCTTAAGGTATCCCTGTTAAATGTCAGCAGTGAAGTCTGGAGAGCTTAGATTACAAGCACCTTTGTTGTGACCTCATCTGCCATCCCACCTCACTTGAACAAATCAGTTAATTTACTATGCAACAGACATTCATCCTTACTTGTCAGACATATTTTTATTTACCATGACACCAGCTTTGTCTTCCTAGTAAAGTTTTATTTTGTAAAGTTTTATTTTTCCCTTTGTAGGGAATGGTTTGAACAATTTTGCAACACTTGTGCATTTAGAGAGATCAAACAGTTAAAAAACAGTATTTGATCCAGTTTCATCTCAGCTGCGATAAACCTGGACATTTTTTAGATATTTTAGAGGATTTTTTTTAATTTCTGAGAATGGTGGATAATGTGCAAGTCTATTGAATAGACATGTGTAAAGACATGATTGCTATGAACAAACTTACAAATGGGTCAACATTTAGAAAAACAAAACAAAAAAGCATGACTTTTGAAATCTGCGAATGCCTTTGATCTCAGTATTATGATTTGTATGTTTTTATTCTTTATATCTAGGTAGTTTTTCAAGTCTTTTTTCCTTTGACAGTATTAAATATATATATAATTTTTTTTTATTTTTTAGAATGGTTAGATGGGAGTTTCGCTGATATGTAACCGTAAAGATAAAATGTATTTGTCTATTCTTTATAACCTTAGTAGTTTCATGCTATGTATGTATCATAACCAACCTATTGCCTAAAAGAACCTGTAAAATAATGTATTTACAGCCATTGTTACAAGTTTATAATGTATTTTTCTATCTTGTTTTATATGTATGTTATATAACATTCAAAGGAATTTTTTCCGATTGAGAAAAAGGATACAAAAATGCAAAACCCACAATTTTGATAACTAAATTGCCAATTGTTTGCAGTATTTTATTATATCGGGAGTGTTGTCTTTCTTGGCTTCTAGTTAGCGGCTGGATGACATTAGACATATTGGGTTTTAGTTGGGTTTTTACATGGCTTGCATTTTAATTCTTTGGTTCTTTGCTGTTTCTATTAACCCCATAGCATTATTTTAATAAATGTTATAATACCAAGATACTAACTCTGGACTTTGTCTGTTTATTAACATTGTATGTTTCATTAAAATAAGATCTAGAAAGACAACAAGAATGTAAAGTCTTGAGTTACTGGACTAACAATGAAAAGCGTGACCACAGATAACCCAGCGTTACTTGTTTTAATATATTGTTTTGTCGGCTGACATTCTGCACACTACTTTTAAATTAGCTTTCATTCAATCTGGCCTTATGTCTTGCCAGTAGAGATGGGAACAAAATATTCTTTACTACACCAGGCATAGTCTTGCCACTTGCCTTTTCAGCATCTGCATTACTAATGCCACAATCTTTTCTTTGTTCTTTTTCAAATAATAAGCTCTCTGCAAGTAAACAGTGAGTTTTTATGTATTCTTTAAAAAAATAACATGCATTCACTGTAGTTTTCTCAAATCACTGAGTCTATCGTGCTTTTGAATGATGGTATCTGACACTGAAATCATTCTGCTTTGCCCTAATTCATTGCACAGTTAGTCACTGCATACCAGCCTTTCTATTCAAATCCTATTTAGTATTAATACCTAATTGATTATTATGATAGTAGTTCCTTACTAACTAGAATCTTTAAAGCCTGAAGTTTACAGAAAACCTCCCTTTACCATAAAACTAAATCTGAACAGTATTATCATATAAATAGGCATAAATCAATGTAAAATGTTAAAATATTTTTTTCCCACCTATTTATATTATATGCAACAAAATGAAGTGTCCTGGAACAACTTACAGCATATGACTTGGCTGTCATAATAAAGATGTTCCTCTAGAATACCTTCGAACCTGGAAAGATGTTTGCACAGAAAATGAGCAGGGTCACTTCTTGCGTCCAGTGGTTCTGATGTGCTAGAAATTTTTGTCAAAGTAGGGTAACTTGTACACACATTTGTGCTTTTGTACACATATATAAATTAGATTCTTAATAATGCCTCATATTTCCTAATATTAAGTCTTCTAGCCTTGCAAATCACAAGTCCATATAGAGTTACTGCAGATATGTTGACTAAATTATACTTGGCATAAGTTACAAGCAATGGTCTAGATTTGTA